>NW_028168920.1:0-32792 GCF_964035555.1 Netta rufina | reverse complement strand
CAGAGTGGTGAAACTCAAGGGTGGTGGCAGTGGGATGGGGGGGGGGCTTGTCCCCAAATTGCTGTCCCCAAATCTGTGCCCCCCCCCAACACGGTGCCACCACCCAGGGCTGCCCCCCCGAGCTCCACCCCCACCTCTAATTAATCCCCCCCCCTCTAAGATGAGCCCAAAATAGCCCCGGGGGCAAATCGGATCAAGCTAACGAGCGTGGGGGGGGGCAGATTAACAAAGAGGGGGGGGGGGTCGATGGGGGGGGCACGGTCCCGTCCCCGCTGTGCCATGGCGGGGCTGTGGGGTGCCACGCTGCTGGAGCTGCCCCCCCCGCGGCCCCCCCCCGCTGCCCCCCGGCCTCCTGCCCCATCCTCACCTCCGGGGGCCGGGGGGGGCCCTGGGGCTGCTGCTGGGGCGCAGAGAGGTAAAAGGGGGGGGTGTGGGGGGCAAAAGGGGGGAGTGGGGGGGAAATGGGGGGGGCGAGGGGGGGGGTGGTGGCGTGGGGGGGGGGCTGATGGCTCTGTCCTGGTGTCCCCCCAGACGCCCCACGCGCTGCTGCTGGGCTCCGGCCACGTCGGGCTCCGGAATTTGGGCAACACGGTAAGCGGGGGGGTGGGGGGGGGGCCCTGTGTCCCCGTGTCCCCTTGTCCCCCTGTCCCCCTGTCCCCGTGTCCTGCCACCCCTACCTTGCCTGTTCCCCGTCCCCATCCCGGCACAAGGGGTCAGCAGCACGCGGTGGCCCTGTGTCCGGTGGCCCCGTGTCCCTGTCCCACTCCTTGTCCCCGTTGTCCCCAAATCCCCCTCCCCATGTCCCCACATCCCCCTGTCCTCAGTCCGTGTCCCCAAATCCTCCTCCCGACGTCCCCATGTCTTTGTTCCCTGTCTTTGCCCCCAGTGTCCCCAAATCCCCATCCCCGTGTCCCCGCCCCCAATCCTTGGCCCTGGTGTCCCCAAATCCCTCTCCCCAAGTCCTTGTCCCCAATGTCCCCACATCCCGTGTCCCCACGTCCCTGTCCCCAGCCTTTGTCCCCACATCCCATGTCCCCATGTCCCTGTCCTCAACCCTTGCCTTGTCCCCGCTGCCCCCACACCCCCCTCCCCGTGTCCCAGTGTCCCCAGTGTCCCCAGTGTCCCCACGTCCCGCTGTCCCCGTGTCCCCATCGCCGTGTCCCTGTCCCCAAATCCCCCTCCCCACGTCCCCACGTCCCTCCGTCCCGCAGTGCTTCATGAACGCGGTGCTGCAGTGCCTGAGCAGCACCAAGCCGCTGCGCGACTACTGCCTGCGCAAGGACTACCTGCAGGAGCAGCCCGCCGGGCCCCGCGCCCCCCAGGAGCTCACCGAGGGTGGGTGCCACCCCCCCCCAGCACCCATGGGTGCTGATCTCCTTGATAGAAACCCCCCTGATGCCCCCCGTTCCCCCCCCCCGCAGCCTTCGCCGATGTCATCGCGGCGCTCTGGCACCCCGAGCCCACCGAGGCCGTCAACCCCGGGCGCTTCAAGGCCGTGTTTCAGAAATACGTCCCCTCCTTCACCGGATACAGGTCAGCAGCACCCATGGGTGCTCGCCCTCGTGCCCGCGCTTGGGTGCTGGTTGGGGCTGCGGGGGAACACCGGGGGCTCGGCCTCGTGTCCGTGGGTGGGTGTTTTGGGGGGAACTCGGGGGTGTTTGTTCCTTATCTTGTGTGGTTGGGTGCTGGGGGGCACCCTTGGGTGCTCGCCGCTTGTGGGTGGGGGCTGGGGGTGCTCAGCGCCGTACTTACGGGTGCTGTGCTCACCCTGATCCCCGTAGTTGGGTGCTGGGGGCACCCCTGGGTGCTCACACTTTGTGGTTGGGGGCTGTGGGTGCTCAGCACCGTCCTTATGGGTGCTGTGCTCACCCTGATCCCCACACTTGGGTGCTGGGGGCACCCTTGGGTGCTCAGCCCCATCCCCCACTTGGGTGCTGGAGGTCCCCAGGGCGCTGAAGCAGTGAGGCGGGGGTCGAACCCCCCCCACCTTGTTGCCCCTCCGAGGGGGTCTGAGTCTGCCCGTGGGATCCGGTGGGGCCGGGGGCACCCATGGGTGCTGAGGGCCGCGCGCTGCAGCCAGCAGGACGCGCAGGAGTTTCTCAAGTTCTTCATGGACCGGCTCCACGCCGAGATCAACCGCAAGGCCCGCAGGACGCCCAGCATCCTGGCGGACACCCGCCGCCCCCCCGCGCCCGAGGACAGCGACACGCTGAGGTTGGGGGGGACACTGGGGGAGGGGGGGGGGACACGGGGGGGGGGGGGACACGGGCCCTCACTGTCTCCCCCCCGGCCCCCCGCAGCGACGACGAGCGCGCCAACCTGATGTGGAAGCGCTACCTGGAGAGGGAGGACAGCAAGATCGTGGGTGAGCGCGGCCGCCGCGGGGCAGCCCCTCGTGGTGAGGGGGGGTCCCCAGGTTTTTGGGGCCGTGCTGACCCCCCCCTGGCTCCCCCCAGACCTCTTCGTGGGGCAGCTGAAGAGCTGCCTGAAGTGCCAGGCGTGCGGCTACCGCTCCACCACCTTCGAGGTCTTCTGCGACCTCTCGCTGCCCATCCCCAAGGTAGGACAGGATCCGCCTTGCTTAATTGATCCCCCCGTGGTTAATTGGAGCCCCCCCCCCGGTTAATTCGAGCCCCCCCCCCATTCGCAGAAGAGCTTCGCGGGCGGGAAGGTTTCGCTGCACGACTGCTTCAGCCTCTTCACCAAGGAGGAGGAGCTGGACTCGGAGAACGCGCCCGTGTGCGACAAGTGCCGGCAGCGCACGCGCAGCACCAAGAAGCTCACCATCCAGCGCTTCCCCCGCGTCCTGGTGCTGCGTATCCTTCAGGATCGGGCTGGTTTTATTTTGGGGGAGGGTCTCGGGGGGGGGTCCCTGCCTCGTCCGGGTGATGTCCCTTAACCCCCGGGCACCCCCCCCCCCCGCCCCAGACCTCAACCGCTTCTCCACCACGCGCTACTCCATCAAGAAGTGCTCCGTCTTCGTCGACTTCCCCCTGCACCAGCTCAACCTACGTGAGTTCGCCAGCGAGAAGGCAGGTAGGTAAGGGGGGGCCGGGGGGGGTCCTGGGGGGGGCAGGGATTCAAGGGGGGGGTCTCAGCGCTGAGCTGTGCCCCCCCCCCCCCCACGCAGGCAGCCCCGTGTACAGCCTCTACGCGCTCTGCAACCACTCGGGCAGCGTGCACTACGGCCACTACACCGCCTTCTGCCGCGACCCCTCGGGCTGGCGGCTCTACAACGACTCCCGGTAGGTGCCCCCACCCCAAAAATTGACCCCCCCCAAAACCTTGACCCCCCCCCCCTCGACCCTTTCACCCCCCCCCGTGGCTCCGTGCTGAGGCTGCGGCCGCAGCGTGTCGCCCATCAGCGAGAACCAGGTGCCGTCCAGCGAGGGCTACGTCCTCTTCTACGAGCTCCACGACCCCCCCGGCAGGAGGCCCTGAGCTGCCCCCCCCCCGGGGACCCCCCCCGGGACCCCCTCTTCCTCCTCCCACCCTCCCGGGACCCCCCCTCCCCCCCCTCCAAGTCCCGGTCCCCGGTTAACGGGGGGGGGGGGGGGGGCCGCGGGCGGGCAGCTGTACAGAGCCCCGGCGGCCCCACCAGGGGCTTTTGTGAATAAATTTATTAAAAAAAGACCAAAAATGAGGAGTTTTGGGGGTATTTGGGGGGGGGAGCCCCGGCTGGGGGGGCAGAGAGAGGGGGCGGGGCTAAAAGGGAAGGGCGGGGCTATGGGGCAGGGGGCGGGGCCAGAAACCAAGGGATGGGGCTATAGAACAGGGGGAGGAGCTATGGAGCAGTGGGGCGTGGTTTAGAAAGGGGGGTGTGGCTATAGGCAACAGGCGTGGCTATGGATCTGGGGGTGGGGCTTTGGGCAAGTGGGCAGGGCTAGAAACGTGGGGCGTGGTTATGCAACAGGGGGCGGGGCTTATTCTATACGTGTCTTATAGGGAGGGGGCGTGGCTTGTTGCGGGAGGGGCGGGGCATCTAGTGCAAGGGCGGGGCCAATCAGGGGGTGGAGCCACCACGGGGGCGGAGCCACCCTAAGGGCGGGGCCTGCTGGGCCCGCGCCGCGTCCATCAATGAGACAACGCCGCGCTATTGGCTCGCGTTAACCCCGCCCCCTCCCTCTCCACCAATCACCGAGGAGGGGCGGGCCCCCCCCAGCCCTGAGCGGTGCTCGCGGCTTCGGCGTCCGGAGGGGAACCGGGAGCGGGGCGCGGCCGGGCCGGGCACCCCCGAGCCCCCCCCCCCCCGCAGTTTCGGCAGCGCCCCCAATGCCGCGCACCGTGGCCGTGCTGGGGGGCGGCATCAGCGGCCTGGCCGCCTGCTACCACCTGGCCCGAGCCCCCCGGCCGCCAAAGGTGAGCGGGGAGGGACCGGGGGGGCTCTGAGCCCCTTCCCCGGTTCCCTCCCGGTGCCCCCCGGTCCCCCACGGTCCTCCCCGGTTCCTCCCGGTCCCCTACGGTACCCCCCGGTCCTCCCCGGTGCCTCCTGGTGCCCCCCGGTTCTCCTCCGGTTCCCTCCCGGTCCCCCCCCGACCCCTCCCGGTGCCCCCCCGGACCCCCCTGGTGCCTCCTGGTGCCCCCTGGTTCCCTCCCGGTCCCCCCCCGACCCCTCCCGGTGCCCCCCCGATCCCTCCCGATCCCCCCCGGTGGCCATGACCGCGGTTCCCCCCCCCCAGGTGGTGCTGCTGGAGGCCAGCGGCCGCCTCGGGGGGTGGCTGCAGAGCACCCGCACCGAGGACGGGGCCGTCTTCGAGCACGGGCCCAGGGGAGTCCGGCCCGGGGGGGCGGTGGGCACCGACACCCTGCACATGGTAATGGGGGGGGGTCGGGGGGGGCCCTGGGGTGGGGGTCTGGGGGTCCCAGGGGGGCTAGGGTGGGTGCAGGGGGCTGGGGAGGGGTCCCTAAGGGGGTATTGGGGGGTTGCTGGGGGGTGCCAGGGTCCTGGGGGGATCCCTGGGGGGTGTCAGGGTCTTGGGGGGTCCCTAAAGGGGTGCCAGGGTCTTGCAGGGGGGGGCTGGGAAAGTATTGGGGTCTTGGGGAGGTCCTGGGGGGGGGTGTCGGGGTCTTGGGGGGTCCCTGGGGGGGTGCTGAGGGACCCTGGGGACGGCTGAATGGAGCTGGAGGGGGGTCCCGGGTGGGTGCCGGGATCTTGGGGGTCCCTGGTTGGGTTCTGCAGGGTCTCCAGCTTGGTGCTGGTATCTGGGGGGGTCCCGGGGGGGGGGGGGTCCTGTCCCCATCCCCATCCTCCCCGCGTCCCCACAGGTCTCAGAGCTGGGCCTGGAGAGCGAGGTCCTGCCCGTCCCCGGGGACCACCCGGCCTCCAGGCACCGCTTCCTCTACTCCGCCGGCGCCCTGCACAAGCTGCCCTCGGGTTTGGGGTAGGTGCCACCCCCCCAAAACCCCTCCCACCGCCACCCCCGGGGGCTCCCATCCCCTGACACCCCCCTCCCCACGTCCCCAGGGGGCTGTTTCGGCCGGTGCCCCCCTTCTCGCGGGCGCTGCTGTGGAGCGGGCTGCGGGATCTGCTGGCCCCAGCGGGGAAGGATCCCGATGAGAGCGTGCACGCCTTCGCCCGCCGCCGCTTCGGCCGGGAGGTGGGTGCCTGCGGGGGGTGATAACACCAAGGGGGGGGCTTATCAGGGGGCTGCAGGGGCTGCCTCACCCCCTCCTGCCTTTGTCACCCCCCCCCCAGGTGGCCGACATCGCGGTGGACAGCCTGTGCCGGGGGGTGTTCGCCGGGGACTGCCGGCAGCTCAGCGTCCGCTCCTGCTTCCCCGCGCTCTTCCACGCCGAGCGGCGCCGGCGCTCCGTGCTGCTGGGGCTGGCGCTGGGAGCGGGTGAGAGGAGGGGTGGGGACACCGAGGGGACAACGAATGCTGCCCCCGGGGCATGTGGGGACACCGGGGGGACAGCCCAGGCTGACGGTGTGGTGCCTGGACACCCTGGTGCCGCTGTTATGGCATGTGGGGACACCAAAGGGACACCCCAGGATGCCAGCGTGGTGCCTGGACACCCTGGTGCCACCACTATGGCACGTGGGGACACCCTGGTGCTGCCACTATGGCATGAGGGGACACAGGAGGGACACCCCAGGATGTCAGCGCGGTGCCTGGACACCCTGGTGCTGCCGTTATGGCACATGGGGACACCCTGGTGCCACCAGCATGGCACGTGGGGACACCCCAGTGCTGCCACTAGGGGGACATGCACATGGGGACACCAAGGGGACATCCAAGGCTGCCGGTGTGGTGCCTGGACACCCTAATGCCACCACTATGGCACCACTATGGCACGTAGGGACACCGTGGAGCTGCCACTACGGCATGAGGGGACACCCCTGGTGAAGGGACACCACTAGGACATGGGAAGGGACACGGGAGGGTGACCCCGGTGGCACGGTGCCGGAGTTGCTGTGTCCCCGCAGGGCAGGAGCGCGGGGCCGAGTCGGGGCTGAGCCGGCGGGCGCGCGCCGAGCGCTGGAGCCAGTGGTCGCTGCGGCGCGGGATGGAGACCCTGCCCGAGGCGCTGGCCGCCTTCCTGCGCCCCCGCGGCGTCGAGCTGCGCTGCCACGCGCCCCTGCGCAGCCTGCGGCGCCGCCACGACGGCCGCTGGCAGGTAGGGACCCGCGCTGCCCTCGGGGGGGGGGTCCTCTTCCCAAAAAATTTGGTTCCTGTCCCCTCCCGGGGTGGCACAAGGGTCAGGGTGCTGGCTCAGGGAGGTGCTGGGAGCCCTGGGTTCATGCCCTGTAGTTTGGGGGTGCTGGGATCCCCCTGGTCCTGTCCCATAATTTCGGGGGGTCCCCTCCCTGTAGTTGGGGTGGGGGCCAGGACCCCTGGGCTCCTTCCCCAAGGTTTGGGGCCTCCAGGACGTTTCACCTCCAGTTAAGGTGGCTGGGACCCCTGGGGAAACCCCCAAGACCCCCGGGGGAACCCCCAGGCTCACCCCATGGCTTTGAAGGGGGTCATTTGGGGGTGCCAGGACCCCGAGACCCCCTCCCAGCACCCCCCATTCCCTCTCCCCCCAGCTCACCCTGGCAGACGGCACCGTGACAGCCGACCACGTCATCAGCGCCCTCCCAGCCGCAGGTGGGTGCTGGGGCTCCCCAAACACCCCAAAATCCCCCTGAATCGCCCCAAACCCTCCCCAAACTCTGCTTCCAGCCCTGGCGGAGGCGCTGCCGGCCGAGGCCGAGCCGCTGGCGCAGGAGCTGCGGCGCATCCCCACGGTGGCCGTGGCCGTGGTGAACCTGCAGTACGAGGGCGTCACGCTGCCCGTCACGGTGAGAGCCCCGCACCCAGGACCCCCTCCCCAGCACCCAGGGGTGCCCCCCACCCCCCTGCTCACCCCTCTCCTCCTCCCTAAAGGGTTTCGGGCACCTGGTGCCTTCCTCCGAGGATGACTCCCTCCTGGGCATCGTCTACGACTCGGTGGCCTTCCCGCAGCACGACGGCACGGGGCCGGCTTCGGTGCGGCTGACGGTGGGTGAAGGGCCCAGGGGAATAAAGGGGAGGGGGAAATACCGAGGGGGGGGGCTCACGGGACCCCTGTTTCTGCCGCAGGTGATGCTGGGGGGCGCCTGGTTCACGCGAGCTTTCGGGGACCCGGCGGCCGCGGCCCCGGCCACGCTGCTGCAGCGGGCGCAGGCGGCGGCGCGGGAGCAGCTGGGGCTGGCGGTGGCACCGGCACGCAGCATCGTCAGGGTGCAGCAGGTGGGTGACAGGGTGGGGGGGGTCTGGGGGGCGTCAGGGGGGGGTCCCAGGGGGTCCCGGGGCTCACCGGCTGCTCCTTCTGCAGGCCTGCATCCCCCAGTACACGCTGGGCCACTGGCAGCGGACGGGTAAGGCTGGGGAGGGGGACACGGGGGGACGTGGGGACACGGGGGACATACAGAGGCTGCCACCGGCCGTCTGTCCGTCCGTCTGTCCGTCCCGCAGAGCGCATCAGCCGGTTCCTGGCGGAGCAGCGGCTGCCCCTCAGCCTCGTGGGCGCCTCCTACGCCGGGGTCTCCGTCAACGACTGCATCGCCAGCGCCAAAGCGGCCGTGGGGCAGCTCCTGGGGGGCTGAGCTCCCCCCTGGGGGGGTCCATCCCGGCTCTCCCCGTCCCAGCAGGCAGCAGCAGTAGGACAAAGTGTTGTTTTTTTAATGGAAAACCCCTTATAAAGGCCCAGGGAGCAGCTCATAAATAGAATAAATAACCGCACACCAGCAGCGGAGCCTGCAACTCTCTCCAGGCACCTGCAAGCCACCGAGGAGAGGGGGCCGAGCCTGGCCCCACAGCCCCCGGCTCTCCCCCGTCCCCTTTTCTGAGGGGCTCCCCCCCCCCCTGCGCCAGGCACCAGCCCTGCAGCCGGCAGCTCCCCGGGCTGCTCCGTGCTCGCTGCTCCCCACAGTCTCTCCAGCAAGGCAACAGCACGAGCCGGCCCTGGCAGCCGGTGCATGCCCAGGGCTGGGGGGGGGCCCCCATCACGGTGCCGGTTCCCAGCCAACAGTCCTCACGGCGGGGGCTAACGGGGGCCCGGCAGCCAGCTCTGGTTGTACCCGTGGTGTGTGGGAAGGGTCCCCTCCGCCACAGCCGGGCTGCCACCAACCCCGGTCACCTCGGGGCTGCGCTGGGTGACCCCCCCGGCAGAGCCAGCGGTGCCCCGGGTGCCGTTGGCCGCGGTGGGCAGCCGCGGGGACAGGGCCAGCCTGAGGTCCCCCAGCCCCGGCAGCTTGCGCAGCATCTCCTCCCGGAAGGGGCTGTTGCTGTTGCGGTACCTCTGTCCCTCGCGCCCGGCGCCCTGGCGGCTTCGGCCGGCGCGGGGGTCGCTGCCGATGTCCACGGTCAGGTTGGTGTAGAGGGGGTGCAGGTGCTTGGCCAGCAGCGTGTAGGTGAGGGAGTTCATCCCGTCCTGCGTCCACATCCGCTGCGTGCGGATCAGCAGGTCGAACCTGCGGGGACAGCGGGGCCGTCACCCTGCGGCACCCCCCCGGCACGCCCACCGGCACCCACGGGTGGCCCCGTGCCCGTCCCGAGCCCGCTCCCCACCTGTGCGGGTTCTCCTCGTTGCCTTTGTCGCCTTTGTGCTTCACCATCTTGTAGTGGCCGATGGAGACGGGCGGCCGGACGATCTTCATGCCGGCGAGGCGCACCCTGCGGCAGTCCCCACGTCACCAGGATGCTCGGGCACACCTGCCTGGCCACCCGCCAGCGTGCTGGCAAAGCCACCCCCACGCTTTGTCCCCATGAGGAAATGGGACACAGGGACGCGGGAACATCGCTTTTCCTGGTAGCGAGGGAGTGACCCGGGGGGGGGGGGGGGGAGAACAGCACCGCGCCACGTCCTACCTGGTGGCAATGTCATCCTACCTGGTGGCAATGTCGTCGTCCTCGCCGCCCCAGCCCCAGTACTCGTTGGGGAAGCCGTTCATCTTCATGTACTGGTCCGGGGTGAGAGCAGAGACCCCCCCGAAGTACTGCGAGTAGGGCAGGCTGCGGGGACACCCCAACGGCTGAGCCAGGCGGCGGCGGGGCCGGCCACGTGGGTGTCCCCCCCCCCCCTCCATCTCACCCCCGCCACTTACTTGTACCCAAACTTGTTCATGGCGACCGAGACGTGCTTGGGGTTCCAGGGGTCGCAGGTGTAGAGGTTGTAGTCGTTCTCGGGGATGAGGTCGACGTCGTGCAGGAAGAGGCAGTCCCACTCCTCGTCCTTCAGCGCCTCCTTCACCCCCACGTTCAGCAGCTTGGCGCGGTTGAAGGTGCCGTTGCCCGCCTGCGGGGTTTTTCGGGTGGGAAAAAAGGGGAAAAAAAGCCAAAAAAAGCAGCTGGGAGAGGCCGGACCCCCCCGGGCTGAACCCCACGGCCACCCCCGTCCCCCGGTACTCACCTGGTGCACCAGGTAGATGCCGTACTGCAGCTGCTGGCGCTGCAGGAAGGGGTGCAGGTAGTAGAGCAGGTAGCCCAGGTGGCTCTCGCGGTTGCGGTAGGGGACGATGACGGCGGTGCGGGCACGAGCCTCGCAGGCGGCCGGCTGGTAGCGGCCCCCCGGCTGCACCGCCGGGTTCTTGGCCCGGATCTGCTCCAGGGTGGGCACCCGGCTGAAGCTCACCGTCAGCGGGCCGACTGCACGGGGGAAACGGGGCGATGGAGACCGGGCGGGGACCAACCCCAAAAACCAGTCCCCGTGGCGGGGGGACTCACAGATCCCCCCCAGCTCACACCGAAGCCCCCCGGGGGGGGGTCAGGGCCACCCGGCCGCCACTCACCGAGGAACGGCGAGCGCTCGGGGCAGTAGGGGGGTGGCTGCGCGGGGTCGGCGTCGAGGCGGGCGGCGGGGGGCTGCAGGCGGCTGAAGTTGGCGTAGACGTCGTGGGTGCGCGTGTAGTCGAAGACGGGGCCGGCGGCGCGGCCGAAGAGCGAGGTGAGGTTGCGGAAGCCGCCGAGGGAGAAGTAGGCGACGAAGGCGAACTGGCAGCCCACCAGCAGGGCCAGCGTGCACGGCCGCTCCAGCAACCGCCGCAGCATGGCGGGGACGGGACCGGGCCTGCTCCGGGGCCTGCACCGGGAACGGGGCCTTCACCGGGAGGCCTCCCCGGAGCCTCCCTGCGCCGGGTCTTCGCCGGGGTCTTCACCGGGCCGGGGTCTTCACCGGGCGGCCTCCCTGCGCCGGGCTGGGCCTCACCGGGACGGTTCCCGGTGGCCTCCCCGGAGCCTCCCTTCGCTGGGCCGGGCCTTACCGGGCCGGTCCCGGGGCCTTCAGTGGTCCGGAGCCTCCCCTCACCGGGGCCTCCACCAGCCCGGGCCGTTACCGGGCGGCCTCCCCGGAGCTCTCTCCCCCGCCGGGTCCTCACCGGGGCGGTCCCGGAGCCTCCCTTCGCCGGGCGGGGCCTTCACCGGGCAGCACCGGGGCCTTCACGGGGCCGCCCCCGGGGCCTGGGCCTGGGCCGGGTGCGCGCGGGGGCCGGGCCTCATGGCGGGGACGCTGCGGAACCGAGGGAGCGGCCCCGAAGCTCCCGGTGGTGCTGAAGCCGCCACCGGTGGGCGCCGCCGCCGCCGGGCTCAGCCCCTCCCGGCCGCCGCCATCTCGGACGTGGCGAGGCCTTAAAGGGGCCGCGCGGCTGCAGGAGGGCGGGGCCGGGACCGGGCAGGGCTCGGGGGACGGCCCGGGGGGGGAGCCGGGGGCGGGGGACGCGGGGCCGGCACCGGCGGCGGGCGGGCGCTAGGACCCGGGGGGACGCCGAGCCAGCGATAGGGGGCGGGGCGATGCGAAGCACCTCCCTTTATAGGGCGTGGTCTACTAAACCCCGCCCTCCGTTGCCGCGGCAACCGCGCACGCCGCCACCGCCCTGCTGGTGCGGTCGCCCCGCCCTTTTTCTCGTGACGTCACGAGGAGCGGGCGCTCCGATTGGGCGCGGCGGCAGAGCCGGAAGTGGCGGCGGGGGGGGGGGGGCGCCGGGATGGCGGCGGCGGCGGCGGCGGCGCGGTGCGGGCGGGACCCGTGCGGCGCCCTCTGCCCGCTGCTCGCCTACCTCAGCGTGGGATACGCCGACTACGCCGTGCTCGCACACGTCCTGCCCGGGCCCGCCCTCCGCGGCAGGTGGCACCGGGGGGCACCGGGGGGCACCGGGGGGAAACTGGGGGGAACCGGGAGGGAACCGGGAGTCACCGGGGGGAACTGGGAGGGACCGGGGGGAACTGGGAGGGAACTGGGAGGGCACCGAGGGGAACCGGGAGGGAACTGGGAGGGAACCGGGGGGCATCGGGGGGAAACCAGGAGGGAACTGGGAGACGCTGGGAAGCACCGGGAGGCACCGGGGGGGAACTGGGAGAGCACCGAGGGGAACCGGAGGGCACTGAAGGGGATCTGGGGGGCACCGGGAGGGAACCGGAGGAACCAGAAGAGAATCAGGGGGAAACCGGGAGGTACCGGGGGGCACCGGGCCCGGCATCGCCTCCCCGTGCCGGTCCCTTGGGCCGTGGGGACCCCCCCGAGGGTCCCTGGGGTTGGGGTTGGGGTCCCAGGGGTGCAGGGTCCCTGGGGTCTCCCCAGGGTGCTGGGTCCCCCCCTACATCTACGGGGCGCTGGCTCTGTGGGGTCCCCGGGGTTTGGGGTCCGTGGGGTCCCCCCAACGCCTCCGGGGTCCCTGCGGTGCCGGCGCTGCCCTGACCCCTTTGTGCCCCCCCCCCCAGCCCGTGGTGCCCGTTCCACGCCGTGACCTTCAACCTCATTGTGCTGCTGCTGCTGGCCTGCCACACGCGCGCCGTCTTCGCCGACCCCGGTGAGTGCCACCCGCCCCCCCCCGGCCCCTCCTCGTACCGGTACCGGCCCCCCGGTGAGGTGAGCTGGGGGCTCACGACCCCCCCACACCCCCCCCAGGCACCGTTCCCCTCCCCGGCACCGCCATCGACTTCTCGGACCTGCGCAGCGCCGCCCCGCGCAAAACCGAGCAGGTGAGCCCCCGGTTTGGGGGCAGGGGGGGCTTTTTTGGGGGATGCCTGGGGTTGGGGGGGGGCTGAGCGCTGCCCCCCCACCCCCAGAGCCCCGAGGAGTGGACGGTCTGCAGCCGCTGCGAGGCGTATCGCCCCCCCCGCGCCCACCACTGCCGCGTCTGCCACCGCTGCGTGCGCCGCATGGACCACCACTGCCCCTGGTAGGTGCTCTGGGGACCCCCCCGGGACCCCCCTCCTTGTCACTGGGGACCCCCCCTCCCCAGTGTCCCCAGAGGGACAGCGAGGTGTCACCCGTCGCGCTGTCTGTCTGCAGGATCAATAACTGCGTCGGGGAGTTAAACCAGAAATATTTCATCCAGTTCCTCTTCTACGCCGGTAAGCGGGGGCACGGGGGGGGCACAGGGGGGGAATTGGGGCTCCCCGGGGGGGGGGCTCAGCCCCCCGGCACCGGGCTCTGGCTCCCTGCTCTGTGCCAGGTCTGGCCAGCGCCTACGCCGCGGGGCTGGTGCTGGTCGCGTGGCTGGGGCCGGCGGGAGGAGACGGAGCCGAAAACAGAGTCCAGACGTGAGTGGGGGGCTGGGGGGGGGGACCCAGGGCTCTGGGGGGGCTGCAGGGGCTACCCCAGGGCTGTGTGGGGCTGGGGGGGACCCCAGAGCTGTGGGGGGCTGCAGGGGGGTGGATACAGGGCTGTGGGGGGACCCAGGGCTGTGGAGGGCTGTAGGGGGGGGGACCCCAGGGCTTTGGGCGGCTGTGGGGGGATCCAGGGCTGTGGGGGGGGCAGCGGGGGGGACCCCAGGGCTCTGGGCTGCCCCCCGCCGGCGCCAGCCCTCGGCCCCACGCCGCCCCCCCAGCGCCCACTGCATCGTGCTGCTGCTGGAGTCCCTCCTCTTCGGCGCCTTCGTCACCGTCGTCTTCTACGACCAGGTCAGGGGGGGCTGAGCGGATTTCGGGGACGCCGTGGGGGGCAGTGACGGTGACATCCCTGTGTCCCTGTGGTGTCCCCCCCCCGTCCCAGGTCGTGTCCATCATCACGGACGAGCCGGCGGTGCCGGAGCAGCTCCGCGGCCGGGGGCTGAAGGAGGCGAAGCGGCCGCGGGGGTGTCGCGCCAAGCTGGCGCTGCTGCAGGGGGTGTTCGGCAGCGGCTGCGTCCTCGCCTGGCTCTTCCCCTGCAGCTGCGGGACCCCGGCCGGCCCCGCGTACGCCCCCCTGCCCGCCTGCGACATCTGAGCCCCCCCCAAAACCAACGGGGGGAGGCGGCACCCCCACGCCTGGCCACCTTCTGCACCATCGGGGGGGACTCTGGCACCTGGGCACCCTGGGGAGGTGCCGTCCGCACACCCAGTGGTGCCAGGCGCTGCGGGGCACCAGCTGGGGGATATTTTTTTGGGGGGGGGGGCTGGCACCCAATAAAGTCCCTTTCTATGGAAGTCTCGGTGCAGGAGATGGGTGCAGGGAGGGCTGGGGGGGGTCGACGCAGCCCGGCACCCCCTCCAAGAACCACAACACCAGCGAGTGAGCTCCATAAATACCTTTAAATAACCCCCCCGCCGCGCTGCGGGTGGCTGTGGGGAGACGGGGACCGCGCGGGGGGGACCCCCGAGACCAGCCCGGGGGGTGGGGGGCCCCCACCGTGCCCGAGGAGAGGGGCTGAGGTAGACGGGCGGGCGGGTGCCCCCCCTGGGCAATAAATAACCAAATAAATAACCCCGAGCGCTACGCCCGGCGGGTCCGCAGGACGGCCAAAATCTCCGCTTTCTGCTTCTCCCACGCCGACACCGCCGCCGGGTGCCGGGGGGCGAAGAAGCTGTACCTCAAGCGGGGGGGGCGCCGCTCGTCCACCACCAGCGCCTGCAGCACCAGCGGCTCGCGCAGCGGCCCCCGGCACGCCAACGTCTCGGTGGCGGCCGTGGCCCCGCTGTAGCGCAGCGAGACGCCGCCCGCCAGCGTCACCGTGCTCTCCGAGGGCACCAGGACGTAGCCACCGTTGAGCAGGGAGCCGCCGGACGGCTGCCGCAGCGCCAGGTAGACGCTGTCACCGGTGTCACCGCCGCCCGCCGGCGAGCCCTGCCGCACCAGGAGGTGCGTGGCGCCCGCCGGGATGGTGACCACGTCGTTGTAGCCGAAGCTGTGGGGCAGGGATAGCGTTGGAGGGGGTGGCAGGGGGACGCCAGGCACCCGTGGGTGCCCCCTCTGTGCTGCCGCCACCCTCGGGTGCTCACCGGGGCTTGGTGAAGACGCCGGAGACCTTGGTGCAGGTGGAGCCGTCGCCGCCGCACACCATGCACTTGTCGAATTTCTTCTTGGAGCCGATGACGCGGTCGCAGCCGGTGGGGACGCAGCGGCCCCGCACGCACACCCCGGTGCCCTCGGGCGAGCAGGGCGTCCCGTCGGCCACCTGCGGCACGCACAAACCACGGCCTCAGCACCCCGGGGTGCCACCCCACGGGGAAGGGGACGCGGGACGGGGACGCTCACCCGTGGCTCCAGCACGTGGTAGTAGCCCAGGCTGCGCGACTGGCAGGTCAGCTTGCACCGATCCTTCTCGGCGACGCCGCTGTAGCGCGGCACCCAGTCCCCCGCGGCTGGCAGCCCCTTGAAGACGTCGGGGCGATGGTTGTAGGCAGCGCACTGCTCCTCCCGGAAAGCCAGGGCTGCGGGGTGGGGGGACACAGGGCACCGTCAGCACCGGCGCTGCCCCCAAAACCCTCCCGGTGCGCCCCCATCGCCGCCCCCACTCACGGTTGCTCCCGGGACAGGTCCCGGTGTTGCAGGAGCGGAACCGGCTGCGCTCCCCCCGGCAGTAGCGGCCGCCGTTGCGGGGCGCGGGGCGGCTGCAGGAGCGCTGGGAGAAGCTGACGCCGCCACCGCAGCTCCGCGAGCAGCCGCCCCACGGCCCCCACGGCCCCCAGGCACCATCCACGGGGGTCTGCGAGGGGAGAAGCGAACCGTCAGACCACCGCCGGTGGTACCCAAATCCCACCCGGAGCGTCCCGGCACTCACGTTGAGCTCCTCCACGGCGGCGATGCCCACGCACTGCCCGCTCATGCAGGCTCTGCCGGGCCCGCACGGCGTGCCGTCGGCCCAGGGGAAGTGTTTGGTCTGGCAAACGGCTCGCCCCCCGGCACGGCCGCTGCACCAGAGCGCGGCACAGGGCGGCTGCACCTCCCCGCAGTGCCGCGAGTCCGTGCCGAAAGCCAGCTGGCACTGCCGCTCCAGCGGGTACGCGGTGCCCGGCAGCGCCGTCGGCAGCCGCAGCCACTCCGAGGGCTTGTCCAGGAGGCAGTGACCTGCGGGGAGGTGACACGGCTGCACGGGGCGTCCCCGGGGATGGAGGGGACACAGGGGGCTGGGGGGGGGGGGGGGCCGGCGGGTCATACCGTGGCCGTTATCCAGAAAATCGGTGATGAAGCGGGCGCTGCACGGGGACCACATCTCGCCGGGGGGCACCGAGGACATGACCGGGGCCATGACGCGGCGCGAGGAGCCCGCGGGGCCGTTGAGCTCCGCGCAGTGCGGCGAGTCGTCGTGCGGCATGCTGAAGATGTGCCCTGCGCAGGGACGGGGCCGTCAGCACCCCCAGGGGGGGTTTGGCCGGGGATGGGGGCCCTGCCTTTTGTGTCCCCCCCTCCCCGGTGCTCACCGAGCTCGTGGGCAACTGTGAGGGCGGACTGCAGCCCGTCGTCCTCCACGATGGCGCAGCTGCGCTCGGGGTCGCAGGCGGTGCCCACGTCGGCCATGCCCAGGGTGTCGCACGTGGCCGCCCCACACAGGTCCTGGGGAGGGGTGCACAGGGCTGGGGGGGGGCGTCTTGGAGCACCCAGACACCCACGGGTGCCCCACTGACCCTGCCTGCACCCCGAGATCGTGGGGGCACCCACGCAGTTGGAGGGGACCCAGGGATCCTTCCCAGCACCCAAAGTCTCAGGGATGAGGTTCAGGGGCCCTGCCAGCACCCAAATACCCACAAAGCATCCCCAGGACCCAATCAGCACCCAAAAACCTTGGTGGGCACCCAAGGGATCCTACCGTGCACCCAAGGGATCCTGCCCAGCACCTAAACTCTCTGGGATGGGCTCTGGGAACCCCGCGACCACCCAAAATCCCACGGACACCCCAGGGACCCAACCAGCATCCAAGCACCCCAAGAACCCATCCCACACCCCAAAATCCCAAGGGTCCCACTCCAAGCACCCAAACTCCCCAGGACAGGTCCCGGGCACCCTGCCAGCACCCAAACACCTTCGGGGGGGCACCCAGGGACCCATTGGGACCCAGCCACCCCCCACCCATCCCCCCGCAGCCCGTCCCCGTTGCCCACCTGCCGCGTGAAGAGGATGGCGGTGTCGAAGTGGAGGGGACTGTCCTCGTCGGGGACGTTGAGGTCCCGCTGCCACCGGCAGAAGTTGCGGAGCATCTGGGCGGCGTTGGTGGTGGCGGGGGGCCCCGGGGTGCCGGGACCCAGCACCAGCAGGCGCGTCACCCGCAGCTCCACGGCGTTGCCCAGGCTGCCGTGCCGAAAGGACCTGGCGGCGGCCGCCAGCACCGTCAGCAGGTACGGCCGCAGCCCCGCGCCGTGGAAGCGTGCCATCGACTCGTCCGCCACCACCAGCATCTCCACGAAGCGCGGCAGCGAGGCGAAGCGCTGCCGGGGAGCGGGCGTTGGGCACGGCACCGGGGCGGGGACCCCCAGTGTCAATGTCCCCCGCCCGGTGTCCCCAGCGCCGTGCCACCACCCCGTGCTGGTGACCCGCAGCACCGTGCCAGCCCACCCTGGTGTCACCCATTGGTGGCTGACCCCACACCAGTGTCCCCCAGCCCACCCTGGTGTCACCCATCGCTGTGCCAATGTCCCTTGTTACTGTCCCATCCCGTCCCAGTGCCCCCCAGCACCATTCCAGTGTCCCTTATCGCTGTGCCAGCCCCACACCAGTGTCCCCCAGTAATATGTCACCCTACACCAGTGTCCCCCAGCACCGTGCCAATGTCCCTGATCCCCGTGCCATCCCGTCCCAGTGTCCCCAGCACCACGTGACTCCACACCAGTGTCCCCCAGCACCGTGCCAGCCCGTGCTGGTGTCCCCAGTCCCCGGTGCTGCTGTCCCCACGGGTGCCAGCCCGTGCCCTGTCCCCGGTGTCCCCACCCTGCAGGGTCCCGGTTGTCCCCTGGGGGTGCTGGGGAGGGTCGCATCCCTCCCAGCTGGTGCCACTCCTGATGTGTCCCGATACATCCTGATATGTCCCAATATATCCTGATATGTCCCAATATGTTCCATTATGTCCCGATATGTCCTGATATATCCTGATATGTCCCGATATGTTCCAGTATGTCCTGATATGTCCTGCTGTGTCCCAATATGTTCCAATGTCCCGATATGTCCTGCTGTGTCCTGCTATGTCGCAATAGATCCTGATATGTCCTGATATGTTCCAGTAAGTCCTGATATGTCACAATATTCCAATATGTCCCAATATATCCTGGTATGTCCCATTATGTTCCAGTATGTCCTGATATGTCCCGATATGTCCCGATATGTTCCAGCATGTCCCGATATATCCTGATATGTCCCAGTATGTCCTGATATCCCGATATGTCCCGACATGTCCCGATATATCCTATGTCCCGATATATCCCGCTGTGTCCCGATCTGTCCCGATGCATCCCGCTTTGTCCCGATCCGTCCCAGCCCCCCCCAGGTCCGTCCCATCCCGGCCGTACCTTGGCTCTCCTCGGGGCCGGCTCCCCCCGGGGCCGGGGTTCGGCTCCCCCCGGGGCCGTAACGGGACAGGAGGGACCCGGCGCGGCCCCGGTGGCGGCGGCGAGGACGAGCGCCAGGAGCGCGCAGCGCATGGCCCGGGGCACCGCGTCCCGCTCGGCGGCCGAGCCTGGCCCCGCCGCCGCCTTTTAACGGCCCCGGGACGGGGGGGGGGGGGGGACGGAGGCGGGGGGGGGAAACCCGCGCTGCCCCCCCCGGGACGGTTCCGGGAAGGCTGAGCCCGGCCGGAGCCTGGGAACGGGGAAGCCCCGGGAACGGGGGCGGCTGTGCCAAGGGGGGGGGCGTGGGGCTGGGGATCCCCGGAACGTCCCCTGCCCTCAACGCCCCCCCCCGCCCTGTCCTGTCCTGTCCCTTCTGTCCCTCCCTGTCCCCTCCATTGCTGCCCGGCCCCCCCCATCCCATCCTGTCCCCTTCGTCACTCCCTGTCCCCATCACGCCCTGTCCCTCCCTGTCCCCAATATCCCCTCCTGTCCCCTCCATCCCCTCCCTGTCCCCCCCATCACCCCCTGTCCCCTCCTGTCCCCCCCATCCCCTCCCCGCCCCCTCCATCCCCTCCTTGTCCCCTCCATCACCCCCTGTCCCCTCCTTGTCCCCTCTCTGTCCCCTCCATCACCCCCTGTCCCCTCCATCCCCCCCCATCCCCACACGGGTCCCTCCCGGCCCCCTCCCCATGTCCCCCTTTCCCGGCAGGGCCCCCCCCCGATGTGTCACACCGAAGTCACCTCCTGGCCCCCGGCCCGGCAGCACAGGGGCCGTATCCTGCTTCCTCCCTTCTCGTAACCGGGGCTGAGCCACCGGCCACCCTTCCTGCCCCGGTGCCCCCCCCCCCCACCCATCTCGGGGTGCCCTGCGTGCCCCCCAGGGGTGCCGCGGTGCCGTCCCCGCTGTCCCCGGGGAGAACAAGAGGGTGACAAAGGGAGCTGGCGGCACCCGGCGCCGCTGGACAATGGGGCCTCTGTGCTGCAGGGTGCTGGGCTGCACCCACGGGACCCCCCCGGCACCCACGGGACCCCCCCCGGCACCCAGAGCCTGTAGCCGGGACCAGCACCCGTGCATGCCTGGGAATGCTGTTGTGACTGGGAGCCCACTGGGAGCCCACTGGGAGCCCACTGGGAGCACACCACAGCTGGCACAAGCAGAATTCACCGGGTCCAGCAGCCGGGGGGAGGGGGCTGGCAGGCGCTGGCACCCCCCCGGCTCCAGCATCCGCCGGATCTGGCACCTGGCTCTGCCGGCGTCCCGTGGGCTCCAGCATCCGCCCAGTTGGGCGTCCGGCACGGCCAGCGTCCCCAGCACCAGCATCCGCCGGATCCGGCATCCCGCAGGGGCAGCGTCCTCTGCCTCCGGCGTCTGCTCCAGCACCCCCAGATCCAGCACCTCCAGATCCAGTACACCCAGATCCAGCACTCCCATTTCCAGTACACTCAGTTCCAGCACCTCCAGCTCCAGAAACTCCAGCTCCAGCACCCACTGCTCCAGTACACCCAGCTCCAGCACCCCCAACTCCAGCATCCCAATTCCAGCACCCCCAGTACACCCAGCTCCAGCACCCCCAGTTCCAGTACACTCAGCTCCAGTACCCCCAGTTCCAGTATACCCAGTTCCAGCCCTCCCAGTTCCAGCACCCCCAGCTCCAGCACCCCCAGCTCCAGTACCCCCAGTTCCAGCACTCCCAGTTCCAGCACCCCTAGTTCCAGCACCCCCAACTCCAGCACCTCCAGCACCCCCAGTTCCAGCACCCTTGGCTCCAGCACCCCCAATTCCCATATCCCCACTTCCAATCCCAGTGTCCCCAGTTCACCTCCAGCATTTCCCAGTCTCAGCCAGACCCACGCACGAAAGCCCCCAGCACACGCACGGGGCCGACACACGCATGGTGCACGCTCGCACGCCATCACGTGCGCACGGGGACACGGGGACACCAGGGACATGGGGACACCGGGGACACCCTCGGGGACACTGGAGGCTGCTCGGTGCCCCCCGGGGGGGTCCAGGCAGCATCTGTCCGGCCCCGTGGGGCCGCCGTGACTCAGCGCGGGGTCGGGGTCAGCGGTGACGCCGCCGGGCGGCCGCTGGCGTCAGCGGGGTCGGTGACGCAGCGCGAGGCCGCGGGAGCTGGCGCGGCCACGGGGACGGGGGAGCCTGGGGGGGGGCACACACAAATTGGGGTCACCGAGGGTGCTGGCACGGCCTGGCTGTCCCCGTGTCCCCCCGCAGGGAAGGCCCCTGGGGGTGGGGTGGGGTGGGGGGGGGTGATTTGGGTCATGGCACGTTTTGGGGACGTGGTGGGGGGGTCCTGCTTGCCCTGCCCCCTCCGTCCTAGCCCTGCCTTCGCCATCCCCATCCTGCTCGCCCTGGTCCCTTCTGTCCCCCCAGTGCCCCCCCCCGACCCCCTCTGTCCCCCCATCCCCTTCTGTCCCCTCTGCCCCCCCAGCCCCCTCTGCCCCCCCCCGTCCCCCCCATGTCCCCCCATGCCCCCCCTGTTCCCATCTGCCCCCTCTGTGTCCCCATGCCCCCTCTGTGTCCCCTCACGCCCCCCCCAGTCCCCTCCTGTCCCCCCCATCCCCTCCCCTCCCCTCTGTCCCCACCCCCGCCCCTCTGCCCGCCCCAAAGATGGCGGCAGCACCCATTCCAGTTTCCCGGATGTTGCCCTCAGCAAACATGGCGGCCGAACAGCGTCCCCCTCCCCTCCCCTTCCCCCCTCCCATACACACACACCTGCCCTTCCTTTTGCCCGTAGCCAACATGGCGGCGAGGCGGCTTCACCCTCCCACCCCCAACATGGCGCCGTGCCGCGGGGGCTGACGGCGGCGGCGCCTGCGCGGTGCCAAGGGCAAGATGGCGGCGCTGCGGGCGCTGCGGGCGCTGGGGGGGCTGCGGGGCCTGCGGGCCCCCGGGGGGCTCCCGGCGGCGGCGGCGGCGCGGCTCGGGGCGGCCCCGGCACGGTGAGGGCGGGGGGCGGCGGGGGAGGGCCGGGGGGAGGCGAGGGGGCGACGGGGGGCCGGGAGCGGGGGCTGGGGGTCGGGGGTCAAAGGTCAGGGGTCGGAGGTTTGGGGTCTGGGGTCGGGGGATGGGATTTGGGGTCTGGGATTTGGGGGCTGGGGGCTGGGTGTTGGGATCTGGGATTTGGGATTTGGGGGCTGGGGTTGGGGGTTGGGCACCTGGGAGCTGGGATTTGGGGGCTGGGATTTGGGGGCTGGGGGTTGGGGTTGGGGGTTTGAGGGTTGAGGATCTGGGCCTGGGGGTCTGGGGTTGAGGGTTTGGGGTCTGGGGCCAGGACCTGGGGGCTGGGATTTGGGATCTGAGGTTTGGGGTCGGGGGTTGGGGGTCAGCGACCTGGAACCTGGGGCCGGGACCTGGGGTTTGGGGTCTGGAGTCTGGGTCTGGGTCCAGGACTGGGACCCGGGGCTGGGACCTGGGGCCTGGCTCTGGGTTCAGGGGCCAGAATGTGGGGTCTGGGATTTGGGGTCGTGGCCCAGGGGCCGGTCCTGTTCCTCCCCATCCCATTATGACCCCCTTGGTCCCGCAGGGCCCGGCAGTGGCAGCCCGACGTGGACTGGGCGCAGCAGTTCGCCGGCGCCATCATGTACCCCAGCAGGGAGACCGAGAAGTGGGTGCCGCCGCCCTGGGACGGTGAGGGGCCGGGGACACCCCCAGGGCAGCGGGATTTTGGGAGGGGGGAACCCCGGGGTGGGGGGCAGCCTCCTTAGGGGGGCGCAGGAGGAATAATGGGGTGGCTGAAACCCTGGGAAAGGCTTTGGGGTGGGGGTGCTGGGCACCCGTGGGCTCTGGAGGGTGCTGAGTGGGGTCCTTGTGCCAATTTGGGGCTCGTTGGGTGCCCAGCGGGTGTCAGGGTGGGATTTGGGGTGCCCTGAGCTGCGGGGGGGTGGTTAATCAGGGTGCTCAGCGGGGCAGCTCCCCCGACACCGCAGGGTTGATGCGTTGTGGGGTGTTTTCCCTGCCTGATTCATCCCCAAAAAATTGTCCCCCCCCCGAGCAGACAAAGACCCCCCGGCCCACAAGAAGGTGTCCAGCCTCACCATCAATTTCGGGCCCCAGCACCCGGCCGCCCACGGGGTCCTGCGCCTGGTGATGGAGCTGAGCGGGGAGACGGTGAAGAAGTGCGACCCCCACGTCGGGCTGCTGCACCGCGGCACCGAGAAGCTCATCGAGTACAAGACGTACCTGCAGGTACAGGGTGGGGGGGGCTCCGAGGGCCTCCCCGGTGCCTTTTTTTTTCTCGTCCTGCTGCGAGGATTTGGGGAAAGTGGTGGGGAAATGGCGAGGGGAGCCCGAGTTTGGGCCAGACTGGCCGGCTGCCCGCGTCCCCCTGCCTGACCCGGCCACGTCAGCGCTGCCCGGGGGCTTCTTTCCCCGTTGGATTTGGTTGTGGTGTTTGCAAACACCTCCCCGCTGGTTGATTATCCCGCCCAGATTTAATTTCGGTGCTGGCAGGAGGAGCAGAGCCTGAAATAACCCGGGGCTGGGACAGCGGGGGGACGGCGGCACCGCACGCTTGGTGCCAGCCAAAAAGCTCTCGGGGCACATTGCCCCCCTCCTCCACACCTTGTTCTGAGGAAGGCCACTTGGATGCCTGCAGGGCTGGAGCTTTTGGGCTCCTTTTGGGGCTCCCGGGCTCCTTTTGGGCTCCTTTTGGGGCTCCTTTTGGGGCTCCCGTGCCCCCTGGGGGAGAGGGAAGCCGCCGCCGTCCTCCGAGTGCCGTGGGTGCTGGCCGCAGCCCCTCAAGGTCACCTTTTCTTCGGGAGTTGGACTCGGCGATCCTTCTGGGTCCCTTCCAACTCTCCTTTTGGGATCCCTTCGCCAGGCCCTGCCCTATTTCGACCGCCTCGACTACGTGTCCATGATGTGCAACGAGCAGGCCTACTCCCTGGCCGTGGAGAAGCTGCTCAACATCCGCCCGCCCCTCAGGGCGCAGTGGATCCGAGGTGAGCACGGCCTGCTCCCTCCCCGGGGAAGGGTCTGGGGGGGCGTTTTTTCCCTTTTCTGCCCCCCTCTCACCCCTCTGCGCCCCCCCCCCCCCAGTCCTTTTTGCAGAGATCACCCGGCTGCTCAACCACATCATGGCAGTGACCACGCACGCGCTGGACATCGGAGCCATGACCCCCTTCTTCTGGATGTTTGAGGAGAGGGAGAAGGTGAAGGGACGGGGACGGGGAAGCTGCAGCCGCCCTCGGGGTCGGTTTGAGGGGCTCGAGGCCGGCGGACGGACCCCCCCCCTCCTTTCTCTGCCCCCCTGCAGATGTTTGAGTTCTACGAGCGGGTCTCGGGGGCGCGGATGCACGCCGCCTACATCCGTCCCGGCGGGGTTCACCAGGTAAAGTGCTCCCTGCAGCCCCCCCCTTTGGGATTTGGGGGGGTTTCCCTGATTCCTCCCGGGCTGATCTCCCCCTCCTCGCACCCAGGACCTGCCCCTGGGGCTGATGGACGACATCTACGAGTTCGTGAAGAATTTCTCCATGCGGGTGGATGAGGTGGAGGAGGTGAGCGCGGCCGCCACGCGGGGACACCGGGGAGGGAGGGAGCGGCCCCGTTTCCCCCCCCCAACAGGGGCTGGGGTCTCCCTGCTGTCCCCTGGGCATGGCCAGCGTGGGGTTGTCCCCCGGGTGGTGGCAGCAGGGAGGGGGGACAGGGCTGCCCGTGGTGGTTACGGGTGGCTGAGGCCCCGCTGCCCGCAGATGCTGACCAACAACCGCATCTGGAAGAACCGCACGGTCGATATCGGGGTGATAACGGCCGAGGAGGCGCTCAACTACGGCTTCAGGTGGGTCCCGGGGGGCTCCTCGGGGTCGGGGGGGCTGCTTGTTGGGGTCAGGGGGCTGCTCTGGGGCTGCTCGGGCTCGGTGCTGGCCCCTGCCTGGCTCCAGGCCCCGCTGCTTGGTGTCAGAGCAGCGCCACCGTGTCCTGCGTGGCTTTGTCCCCCCGCTGTCCCCAAACCCTTCTGGGGAGGCCGTGCTGTGCGAGGTGAGGAGCTCCTGGCCCCTTTCCGGGTCCCCTCGGTGTGGGGTCCTGCTGCTGTGGGACGCGGGCTGGGGTTTTTGGTCCCCCCCCCGGCTCAGCCGCCTCTCTCCACGCAGCGGGGTGATGCTGCGGGGCTCGGGGATCCACTGGGATCTGCGCAAGACCCAGCCCTACGACGTCTACGACCAGGTGGAGTTCGACGTCCCCATCGGCTCCCGAGGGGACTGCTACGACCGGTACGTCCCCGCGCCGCGGCTGCCCGCCCCCTTCCCGGCACAGCACCCGCGCTGAGCCCCCCCCCCCCCCCCAAAACTCCCCCCCCCAGGTACCTGTGCCGCGTGGAGGAGATGCGCCAGTCCCTGCGCATCATCCTGCAGTGCCTCAACAAGATGCCCGAGGGGGAGATCAAGGTGGACGACGCCAAAATCTCCCCTCCCAAGCGGGCCGAGATGAAGGTAAAAAGCCTGGCCTGCTGCCGGCCCCCCCAATTTGCACCGGGGACCCCCCCCCAAGCCCAAAAAAACGCTTCTGGGGGAGGAGGAGACCCAGCGCTGCCCGGCCGTGGCCTCTCTCCGCAGACCTCCATGGAGTCCCTGATCCACCACTTCAAGCTCTACACCGAGGGCTACCAGGTGCCCCCCGGAGCCACCTACACGGCCGTCGAGGCCCCCAAGGTGCCCTTCTCGTGCTTTTTGGGGGGGCTGAGCCCACCCTGGGCTGGCACCCAACTCGGTTGGGGGGTGGGAGGAGGGTGGTGGGTGCCAGCCTGCGCCGCGGTGCCTCTGGGGACGGCGCTCACCGGGTGTGGGACGGGCACAGCCCTCGGGACACCGCACACGTCCCGTCCTGTCCCGGGGCCTCTCGGTGTTGTTTGGGGCTGGACGCGGCCGCCGCAGCCCCCCCGGGTGTCACCAGCCCTGTCCCCGTGTCCCCGCAGGGTGAATTCGGCGTTTACCTCGTCTCGGACGGCAGCAGCCGCCCCTACCGCTGCAAGATCAAGGCGCCCGGCTTCGCCCACCTGGTAGGGCACTGGGGGGGAACTGGGAGGGAACTGGGAGGACTGGGGGGGCAGCCTGGGGTGGCCGAATCTGCCCTCCAGCCCCTCGTGGGCCGGCTGCGAGGTTCTCTAGGGGCCAAGTGGCACCTGTGGGGACGTGGCTGTCACCCGCACGGCCCCGTCCCCGCCGGGGGGCTCGGCGCGAGCCGCAGCCTCTCCTGCTGGAGCCTCGGAACCGGAGGCCGCTTCCTCTCCCCGCCGATAGCTGACCACTTCCTGCAGCTGCCGTGCTGCTGGGGGCCTGGCCTGAGCCGTGGGGGGGCTGCTGGAGGGGCCCCCCCCGTCCGGAAGCTGTGGTCCCAGCACCGTCGGCGGCTGTTGGACGCAGGCGGCCGCGCCTCCAGCCTCGTGCCTCCGGCTGCTGACCGCAGCGGGCGCCTTCCTGCCGGCCCCAGCTCCGCGGGATCGGCCGAATTTGGGGTTTGGGGGGGGGCACGGGGATGGCACGGGACCGGGGGGGGCAGCCCCTGAGTTAAAGCGGCCCCGTGGCACCGCGTTCGGGGCTGATTTTGTGTCTTTCCTCCTCTTTCAGGCCGGCCTGGACAGGATGTCGCAGGGCCACATGCTGGCAGACGTGGTGGCCATCATCGGTACGTGTCCCCCGGGGGGGTCCCGCGCCCCCCATGGACCCCCTGTTGGGTTTTTGGGGGGGGTCGGGGAGCCGGGCTCGGCCCTGCCCTCACCTCCTTTTTCCTCTCTCCAGGCACGCAGGACATCGTGTTCGGGGAGGTGGATCGGTGAGGGGCTCAGCGCCGTGCCTCCGCTGCGTGTGCTGCTCCCTGCGCTCCCCCCTGCGCCCCCCCCGTGCTGTCCCTTCACCGATTTGAGTCGAATAAAGGCTAAAACAGGTCCCGGCTCCGCGCTTCTGTCCCTGCGTCAGCCCTCGGCTGCCGGAACTGGGTGAAACCCCGCTCCTCTGCCCTTTTCCCACACAAGGCTTGCGGTCAAGAGCTTCCCCTTCCCTCGATGTGGGGCCCGCGGGCGCATCACCCTCTCCGGGAGGATCCTCCCCGCTTCCCCAGCCCCGGGGGGGGGCACTTCCCGGGGGTATTTTTGCCCTCCTGCCCCCACCGCCTGCGATTTTGCACCCGACGCCTCTGGGAGCTCCCCTGTGCCAGGGTGGCACTTGGGCACGGGGAGGGTGGTGACACGGGGACAGCTCGGTGGCAAACCGGGGGGGGGGGGGGGGGGCCCGCGTGGCCAGACGGGGGCTGGAGGAGGGGAAGCGGTGGCGGGGGGGGGGGGGACGTGAGGGCGGCGCGAGCCGCTGGGGAGGAAAGCACTCGCCCTGCGGTCGCTGCCTCCAGCGCAACGCCCAGCGCCGCCGGCCACAGCCCTGCACCTCTGGGTGCCGGCAGCAGGTAGGGACCGGGCACGGGGACAGGGCTGGGGGACGGGGACAGGACTGGGGGGGGGACAGGGGACGAGCTGGGGGGGGTTGGGGACAATTTGGGGAGGGACAGGGGACAGGGGAGCAGCTGGGTGGGTGCGTGGGTGATGGCCCGGCCTGGCCAACGCTGCGCTCGCCCTTTGGGGTGAGGCAGGACCCATCGAAGGCACCCCCACGGCTCTGCTGGCACCCTTGGGGGCAGCGGGGTGTGTGATGGGGGGGGGGCACTGCCCTGTCCCACACCCGGGGGGGGGCACCCAGGGGCTCACCGAAACCATCGGAGACGCGGCGGTGGCACCGCTGCGCCGCCCGGGCACGCAGAGAAAGCTCGGAGGTGCTGGCTCCAAGCTCGGGGTGCCCGGGGCAGGATCTGTCCTGGGGTGTCACGGCCCCATTGTGTGCCCCCCCCCTCCGGCCCCCTGTCCCCCTGTCCCCCCCCCCCCCACAGAGGCACCGATGGAGCCGGAGCTGTGCTACGTGCTGGACGCCGTCCTCTTCCTCTACGGCATCGTCCTCACCGTGCTGTACTGCCGCCTCAAGGTGGGCACCACGGCCACGGCCCCCCCCCTTTTTGGGGCTGGACCCATCCCCAGAGGGATCCCCAAACCTCTGCGGGGTTTTTTTTCCCCCCCCCCCCATCCCGGGGTTTATTTTTTTGGGGGGGGGTTCGGGCTGACCCCTTTGCGTCCCCGCAGTTCCTGGCTCGCCGAGCATCGCAGGGCGCATCCAAAGCCAAGGAGGTAAAGTCCCTTTGTCACCCCCCCCCCCAAAAAAGGGGGGACACCCAGGCTGGGGGGGGGGCACTGGGGGGCCAGGGGGGGTGCTCTGGGGGGGTGGGGACCAGCGGTGACCGCCCCCGTCCTGCGCAAGGCTGGGGAGGGAACCGGGGGGGGGCACCCGGAGGTGGCAGATGCTGGAGGTGGGGGGGGGGAAGTGAAAAATCGTAGAAAATCCACAATTTGTGGGGCCGCCGGCAGATGGGGGGGGTGTGGGGGTGGGGAGCAGGGTGTCCGCCCCCCCCCACACCCCCTCCAGGGCAGCTCTTTCTCTTTCTCTTTCTTTTTTTTGCAGCAGAAAGAAGAAGCCATCTACACCGTAAGGCGGCCGCGGGGGGGCTGGGAGATCCCTGGGGGGCTGGGGGGGGGGCGATAAATGATAAATCCCATGGGGTGCCCCCGTCCCGTGGGTGCTGGGTGTTTGGGGGGGCGTTAATCCCGTGGGGTGCCCCCGTCCCGTGGGTGCCGGGTGGTTTTGGGGTGCCCCCATCCGTGGGGTGCCCCCATCCCTTGGGTGTTGTTTTGTTTTTTTTTGGGGGGGGGGGTAAATCCTGTGGGGTGCCCCCATCCCGTGGGTGCCGTGGTTTATGGGGTGCCTCACGTCCCCGGGGTCCCCGCAGCTACCCAGGGCCACACCCCGTTTTTGGGTGGAAAAATCACCAATCTGGGGCTGCGGGTTTGCGTGGTGGGGGGGTTGCGGGGGGGGCAGGCAGGGCTGTAACCCCCCCCCCCCCTCTCCTACACCAGGGGCTCAGCACCGAGCACCAGGACACGTACGAGATGCTGGAGCCCAAATCCTGACCTCGTCCTCGCGCCGCCCCCCCCGGCCCCCATCCCCAGGACCCCCCCTCGCCCCCCGCCCCCCCCCCCAGCCACCGCTGGATGCAGAATTGGAGGTTTTTCTGCGCAGGAAACGGCCGTTTTCAGCCCCAAATCGCCTCCAGCTGGGCACGGACCCCGCCGCGGTGCCGGGGGCGTGATGGGGGCCTGGGGGGCTGGGGGGGGGGTGAAGCCAGCCCGGACCCCCCCCCCCCAGCTCCTGCCCCACTCCTCCCAGTAAAGCAGCTCCCGGTGCAAACTGGGCACGGCGCTCGCCTTAATCCCGGCCGCGGGACGGGGGCAGCGGGTGGGTGGCACCGGGGGGGGGGGGTAGGATAAAAAAAAAAAACAGGCATTTTGGGGAGAGAAACGGCTTTTTGTGTATTTGGGGGTGTCGTCCGGGGGGGGTTGTTTTTGGGGTGTCAGGCGCAGGGGACGTTCTCGTAGCTGTCGCTGGGGACCCGGCGCAGCCCCCGGGGGCCGCTGGCACCGCGGGGCCCCGGCAGCACCGCGTAGGTGACGGAGGGCTCCTGGGGGGCACCGGGGGGCGCGGGGCCGCCTGCGGGGCCACCACCGAGTCTCGGTTTGGGGACACGGGACGTGGCACGGGGGGGGGACACTTGTTTTCGGCCACCTCCCCGCGTGTCCCCTCCCCGGCTCACGCGGTGTCCCCGTCCCCTGCACTCACCCCCTCCCTGCTCCGTGACGATGACGGCGGCGTACACCACGTCCTGGGGGGACACTGCGGGGACAGAGCCGTGTCCCCCCCCTCCTTGCAGTGGCACCGGGGCAGTCGCGGTGTCCCCAAGGGGGCCGCGGTGTCCCCAAGGGCTGGCACTCACCGTTGCTGTACTCAGGCTCCGCCGTCTCCGTGCTGAGGACAGGAGGGGCACGGGGACACCGAGGGGCTGCGGGGTCCCTGGGGGGGGGCGACAAGGGGACACCGAGGGGGTTGGGGACACCCTGGGGATGAGGGGGGGGTGCAGGTCCCCTCCCCGGGCTCTGGGCTCACCTCTCCTGGCTCTTTTTGGCCGCTGCAAAGCAAGAGGAGGGGGGGCGGTGAGTGCTCCGTGGGGGCGCTCCCTGGCAGCCTGGTTGTCCCCAAAGCCCCCCCATTGTCCCCAAAGCCCCCAATTGTCTCCAAAGCCCTCCCAGTGTCCCCAGAGCCCCCCTGCTGTCCCCAGAGCCCCCCCACGTCCCCAAAGACCCCCTCTTGTCACCCACCTGGGTGCCGCCGACGCCAGAGGTGCCAGCCCAGCGCGGCGGAGACAGCCAGCAGCACCAGCAGGGACGCGCTCAGCCCCCCGGCCAGCGCTGGGGACACGGAGGGGACAAACACGGCTCAGCCCCAGGGGCACGCAGCTCCCCCCCCCGACCCCCCCATATCCTCCTTGGGCTCACCAAGCCCTTACCTCGTCCCCACCGCTGCCCCTGTCCCCGCGGTGTCACCGAGAGGGCCACGGGGGGGCTGCGCTCCTGGAAGGCGCGCCGGGCGCCCAGCCGGTTGGTGGCCACGCACTGGTAGGAGCCGACGTGGCCCGGCCCCAGGGGTCCCAGGGGCAGGAGGGGACCCTCGCCCACCTCCTCCCCGTCCCGCAGCCACGTGAAGGCCACGGGGGCCGTGCCCACCCGCACGGCGCAGCTCAGGTTGAGGCGCTCGCCCTCCGTCCCCAACGCCTCCGTCACCGCCGCCTCCGTCCCCGCCACCCGCACGGTGGCACCGGCCACGGGCACTGGGAGAGGGGACGGCGCCGGGGGGTCACCGGGGGACCTGTGAGTGTCCCCCCCCACCCGGCACGGTGCTCACCCACGACGGTGACCCGCAGCTGGGAGCTGTTGGCCGCGGTGATGCCGTCGGTGGCCTGGCAGACGTAGTGGCCGCCGTCCTCCGGCCGCGCCGCCGGCAGCTCGTAGCGGGGTCCCTGGGCCAGGGGCTGGGCTTGGCCCTCCCGGTGCCAGGAGAAAACGAGGGGCCTCGTGCCCCCCCCCGCCGCGCAGCTCAGCACCAGGCCCTCCCCCTCCGCCACCTGCCCCCCGGGGGGCTGCGCCGCCAGGGTCACCCCCGTCACCGGCACCCCTGCGGAGAGGGGAGGTGGCGGGGGTGGGATGGGGACAGGGGGGCGCTGGGGACACTGGGAGGGGTGGGGGGACACAAAAGGGGTGTGGGGACCTGGGGAAGGATGGGGGGACCCAAAAGGGGTGTGGGGACCTGGGGAAGGATGGGGGGACCCAAAATGGGTGGGGGGGACCCAAAAAGGGTGTGGGGACCTGGGGAGGGACGGGGGGACCCAGAGGGGGTGTGGGGATCTTGGGAGGGATGGGGGGCCTGGGGAAGGGCAGGGGGAGCTGGGAAGGGGTGGATGAGGTCCTGGGGGTGGATGGGGGGGCCCAGGAGGGATGGGGAGTGGAGGAAGGATGGGGGACATGGGGTGGGATGGGGGGACCCTACAAAAAGATGGAGAGGGGTCCTGGGTGTGAGGATGGAGGGACCAAAGGAGGGAGCCCCAGGATGGGTGTTAGGACCCGGGGAGCAGATGGGGGGACCTGGGACAGAACTGGGGGAACTGGGGGACCCGGGGGGGGGGGTGGGATGCGCCCCCCTCCCAGCCGCTCACTTCTGACGGTGATGGTGACGGGGGCGCTGCGTTTCTGCACCTTGGCCGCCTCTGCCTGCGCCTCGCAGGCGTAGGAGCCCGAGTCCGGCAGCGCCAGCGCCCACAGCAGGTACCGGGGGGACCCCTGGGGCCCCGCCACCACCTCCCCGTCCCGGTAGAAGAGGTGCCGCAGGGCGACGCGGGGCCGCAGGGGGCTGCCGCGGGTGACGCAGGCCAGGGTGAGGGCGCTGCCCTCGAGGGGCTCCCGGGACCCCTCCACGCTCAGCTCCGGCACCGAGAAGAGCTCTGGGGAAACGGTTCCGAGCGGGGGCGGTGACCCCACTGCCGTGCCCCCCGGCCCCGCTGCCGTGCCCCCCGGCCCCGCTGCCCCCCGCCCGTGCTCACCGTGCACGACGACCTCGTTGGGCTTGGTCTCGAAGCTGCTCAGGTACCTTTTGCCCGTGCAGTGGTAGCGGCCGCTGTGCTGCGGCTGCGCGGGGGCGAGCAGCAGCGTGTCCTGCCCCCCCGGCCCCCGCAGCAGCTCCCCGTTTCGGAAGAAGCTCACGCTGCTCGGCCTCGAGTTCCACCAGCTCCGGCACCGCAGCACCAGCTCGTCCCCCTCCAGCACCGGCTGCACCGGAGCCTGCAGCACCCACGCGTCTGCGGGGAGCGGGGGGAGCCGCGTCGCACCGGGGCGCACAGGGGGCAGGGGGAGTGCACTGGGATGCACTGGTGTGCGTGGGTGTGCGCCCGGTGTGCACTGGGATGCACTGGTGTGAGTGGGTGTGCGCCCGGTGTGTGCAGGGGATGCGCCCGGTGTGCACTGGGATGCACTGGTGTGCGTGGGTGTGCGCCCGGTGTGCACTGGGATGCACCCGGTGGGTGTGGAGGGTGCACGGGGACAGGCTGGTGTGCACAGGGATGTGCCCAGTATGCGCTGGGGATGCACTGGTGCAGGGGGATGCGCCCAGTGTGCACGGAGAGGCACCCAACGTGCACGGGGATGCACCCGGTGTGCGTTGGGGACGCACTGGTGTGCACGGGGATGTACTGGTGCAGAGGGATGAGCCCAGTGTGCACTGGGGATGTACTGGTGCGCATGGAGATGCACCCAATGTGCACGGGGACGCACTGGTGTGCAGGGAAACGCACCCAGTGTGCACTGGGGACTCACTGGTGTGCACGGGGACGCGCCCCACGTGCGCAGGGTCCTGCCCAGCGTGCACAGGGCTCCCCCCCCCTCTGCCCCAATTGCACGAGAGGTGACAAAGGCCACGAAGCCGAGCCCCCCTCCCCCTGCCAAGCACCCATGGGTGCCGGGCACCCTGCCCCTCACCGTCAGAGACGCTCAGCTTGACGGGGAGGCTGGGCTCGGACCTGGACCTCTGGCACTGGAAGCTGTAGCGGCCGGTACTGGGCAGGGTGTACTGGAGGCGACTGGTGCTCCTGCTCGTCCTGCCGTTGATGCTCCACAGGGTGGGGATGTGCTCGCCGGGGGGGCCGCAGGTCAGCGTCACCTTCTGCTCCTCGAACAGGGGCGTCCAGGGGGGGTCCAGCGTCAGCAGGGGGGGCTGGGCGCCTGCAGGGGGGACACGGGGACGCCAGCGTGCCGGGGGACACTGGGGACTTGGGGACACTGGGGGACTGGGGACGTGGGGGGGCTTGGAGACATGGGGGGGCTCGAGGACTTACCTGTGAGGCTGAGGAATTGGGCTGGGAGGGAGAAGAGGCCGGGGGGGGGGCGCAGGGGCTGCTGTCACCGTGGGGTCCCCCAGCCCTCGCTGCACCCCCGGTTCCGGCCACGGGCACCCATGGGTGTGGGGAGCGTTCCCAGGGCGGCCGGGGGGGGCCCAGGGGCCGCAGCTGTGTCAGAGCCACCCATGCAAAGCAGCCGGGCCCCCGCCATCCCCCCCCGGCTGTGCAGGGCTCGGAGGCGCTTCCGCCAGCCCTGTCCCACGCTCCCC
>NW_028168921.1:600000-852500 GCF_964035555.1 Netta rufina | reverse complement strand
ACCCCATGGTTGCCATGGCAACACTACCCCATGGTTACCATGGCAACACAACCCCATGGTTGCCATGGCAACACTACCCCATGGTTACCATGGCAACAGAACCCCATAGTTGCCATGGCAACTAAACGCCATGGTTACCATGGCAACACAACCCCATGGTTGCCATGGCAACACAACCCCATTGTTACGATGGCAACAGAACCCCATGCTAACCATAGCAACCAAACCCCATGGTTACCATGGCAACACAACCGCATGGTTACCATGGCAACACTACCCCATGGTTACCATGGCAACTAAACCCCATAGTTTCCATTGTAACCAAACCCCATAGTTACCATGTCAACACAACCCCATGGTTGCCATGGAAACACTACGCCATGGTTACCATAGCAACAGAACCCCATAGTTACTATGGCAACTAAACGCCATGGTTCCCATGGCAACACAACGCCGTGGTTGCCATGGCAACCCAACCCCATGGTTACCATGGCAACACAACCGCATGGTTACCATGGCAACGCTACCCCATGGTTACCATGGCAACACAACCGCATGGTTACCATGGCAACACTACCCCATTGTTGCCATTCCAAAAGAACCGCCTGATAATCATTGCAACCCAACCCCATACTTACCATGGCAACACAACCCCACGGTTGCCATGGCAACACTACCCCATGGTTACCATGGCAACAGAACCTCATGGTTTCCATGGCAACCCAACCGAATGGTTACCATGGCAACAGAACGCCATGGTTACCATAGCAACCAAACCCCGTGGTTGCCATGGCAACCCAACCCCATGGTTACCATGGCAACACAACCGCATGTTTACCATGGCAACACTACCCCATGATTGCCATTCCAAAAGAACCGCCTGATAACCATTGTAACCCAACCCCATAGTTACCATGGCAACACAACCCCATTGTTGCCATGGAAACACTACCCCATGGTTACCATGGCAACAGAACCCCATAGTTGCCATGGCAACTTAACGCCATGGTTACCATGGCAACACAACACCATGGTTGCCATGGAAACCCAACCCCATGGTTATCATGGCAACACAAACGCATCGTTACCACGGCATCTCAACCGCATGGTTGCCATGGGAACTAAACCCCATAGTTGCCATAGCAACCCAACCACATAGTTACCATGGCAACACAACCACGTCGTTGCCATGGCAACCCAACCCCATCGTTACCATGGCAACACAACCCCATGGTTGCCATGACAACCCAACCCCATGGTTACCATGGCAACACAACCGCATGGTTACAATGGCAACGCTACCCCATGGTTACCATGGCAACACAACCGCATGGTTACCATGGCAACACAACCCCATGGTTGCCATGGCAACACTACCCCATGGTTACCATGGCAACAGAACCCCATAGTTGCCATGGCAACTAAACGCCATGGTTACCATGGCAACCCAACCCCATGGTTACCATGGCAACAGAACGCCATGGTTACCGTAGCAACCAAACCCCGTGGTTGCCATGGCAACCCAACCCCATGGTTACCATGGCAACACAACGGCATGGTTACCACAACAACACAACCGCATGGTTACCACGGCAACCCAACTGCATGGTTACCACGGCATCTCGACCCCATGGTTGCCATGGCAACTAAACCCCATAGTTGCCATATCAACCCAACCCCATAGTTACCATGGCAACCCAACCCCATGGTTACGATGGCAACAGAACCCCATGCTAGCCATAGCAACCAAACCCGATGGTTACCATGGCAACACAACCGCAAGGTTACCATGGAAACACTACCCCATGGTTGCCATGGCAACACAACTGCATGGTTACCATGGCAACAAAACCGCATGGTTGCCATGGCAACACAACCCCATGGTTACCATGGCAACAGAACCCCATGCTAACCATAGCAACCAAACCCCATGGTTACCATGGCAACACAACCGCATGGTTACCATGGCAACAAAACCGCATGGTTGCCATGGCAACACAACCCCATGGTTACCATGGCAACAGAACCCCATGCTAACCATAGCAACCAAACCCCATGGTTACCATGGCAACACAACCGCATGGTTACCATGGCAACACTACCCCATGGTTGCCATGGCAACACTACCCCATGGTTACCATGGCAACAGAACCCCATGCTAACCATAGCAACCAAACCCCATGGTAACCATGGCAACACAACCGCATGGTTACCATGGCAACACTACCCCATGGTTGCCATGGCAACACTACCCCATGGTTACCATGGCAACAGAACCCCATGCTAACCATAGCAACCAAACCCCATGGTTACCATAGCAACACAACCCCATGGTTGCCATTCCAAAATAACCGCCTGATACCCATTGCAACCCAACCCCATACTTACCATGGCAACACAACCCCATGGTTGCCATGGCAACACTACGCCATGGTTACCTTGGCAACAGAACCCCATAGTTTCCATGGCAACTAAACGCCATGGTTACCATGGCAACCCAACCCCATGGTTACCATGGCAACAGAACCCCAGGGTTACCATAGTAACCAAACCGCGTGGTTGCCATGGGAACCCAACCCCATCGTTACCATGGCAACACAACCCCATGGTTGCCATGGCAACACTACCCCATGGTTATCATGGCAACACAACTGCATGGTTACCATGGCAACAAAGCCGCATGGTTGCCATGGCAACCCAACCCCATAGTTACCATGGCAACACTACCCCATGGTTACCATGGCAACACAACTGCATGGTTTCCATGGCAACACTACCCCATGGTAGCCATTCCAAAAGAACCGCCTGATAACCATTGCAACACAACCCCATAGTTACCATGGCAACACAACCCCATGGTTGCCATTGCAACACTACCCCATGGTTACCATGGCAACAGAACCCCATAGTTGCCATGGCAACTAAACGCCATGGTTACCATGGCAACACAACCCCATGGTTGCCATGGCAACTCAACCCCATGGTTACGATGGCAACAGAACCCCATGCTAACCATAGCAACCAAACCTCATGGTTACCATGGCAACACAACCGCATGGTTACCATGGCAACACTACCCGATGGTTGCCATGGCAACACAACTGCATGGTTACCATGGCAACACAACCGCATGGTTGCCATGGCAACCAAACCCCATGGTTACCATGGCAACAGAACCCCATGCTAACCATAGCAACCAAACCCCATGGTTACCATGGCAACACAACCGCATGGTTACCATGGCAACACTACCCCATGGTTGCCATGGTAACACTACCCCATGGTTACCATGGCAACAGAACCCCATGCTAACCATAGCAACCAAACCCCATGGTTACCATGGCAACACAACCCCATGGTTGCCATTCCAAAAGAACCGCCTGATAACCATTGCAACCCAACCCCATAGTAACCATGGCAACACAACCCCATGGTTACCATGGCAACACGACCCCATGGTTACCATGGAAACGCAACCCCATGGTTGCCGTGGCAACTAAACGCCATGGTTAACATGGCAACACAACCCCATGGTTGGCATGGCAACCCAACCCCATGGTTACCATGGCAACAGACCCCCATGGTTGCCATGGCAACACAACTGCATGGTTACCATGGCAACACAACCGCAGGGTTACCATGGCAACACAACCCCATGGTTGCCATGGCAACACTACACCATGGTTACCATGGCAAGAGAACCCCATGGTTACCATAGCAACCCAACCCCATCGTTACCATGGCAACACAACCCCATGGTTGCCATGGCAACCCAACCCCATGGTTACCATGGCAACAGAACAGCATGATTACCATGGCAACACTACCCCATGGTTGCCATTCCAAAAGAACCGCCTGATAACCATTGCAACCCAACCCCATACTGACCATGGCAACACAACCCCATGGTTGCCATGGCAACCCAACCCCATGGTTACCATGGCAACACAACCGCATGGTTACCATGGCAACACTACCCTATGATTGCCATTCCAAAAGAACCGCCTGATAACCATTGCAACCCAAGCCCATAGTTACCATGGCAACACAACCCCATGGTTGCCATGGCAACACTACCCCATGGCTACCATGGCAACAGAGCACCATGCTAACCATAGCAACCAAACCCCATGGTTACCATGTCAACAAAACCCCATGGTTGCCATGGCAACACTACCCCATAGTTACCATGGAAACGCAACCCCATGGTTGCCGTGGCAACTAAATGCCATGGTTACCATGGCAACACAACCCCATGGTTGGCATAGCAACCCAACCCCATGGTTGCCATGGCAACACTACCCCATGGTTACCATGGAAACGCAACCCCATGGTTGCCGTGGAAACTAAACGCCATGGTTACCATGGCAACACAACCCCCAGGTTGGCATGGCAACCCAACCCCATGGTTACCATGGCAACAGACCCCCATGGTTACCATAGCAACCAAACCCCGTGGTTGCCATGGCAACACAACCCCATGGTTACCATGGAAACACTACCCCATGGTTACCATGGCAACAGAACCCCATAGTTGCCATGGCAACTAAACGCCATGGTTCCCATGGCAACACAACCCCGTGGTTGCCATGGTAACCCAACCCCGTTGTTACCATGGCAACACAACCGCATGGTTACCATGGCAACGCTATCCCATGGTTACCATGGCAGCACAACCGCATGGTTACCATGGCAACCCAACCCCATGGTTACCATGGCAACAAAACCGCATGGTTACTATGGCAACGCTACCCCATGGTTACCATGGCAACAGAACCCCATGGTTGCCATGGCAACCAAACCCCATGGTTACCATGGCAACACAACCGCATGGTTACAATGGCAACGCTACCCCATGGTTACCATGGCAACACAACCGCATGGTTACCATGGCAACACTACCCCATGGTTGCCATTCCAAAAGAACCGCCTGATAACCATTGCAACCCAACCCCATAGTTACCATGGCAACACAACCCCATGGTTGCCATTGCAACACTACCCCATGGTTACCATGGCAACAGAACCCCATAGTTGCCATGGCAACTAAACGCCATGGTTACCATGGCAAACAACCCCATGGTTTCCATGGCAACAGAACGCCATGGTTACCATAGCAACCAAACCCCGTGGTTGCCATGGCAACCCAACCCCATGGTTACCATGGCAACACAACGGCATGGTTACCACAACAACACAACCGCATGGTTACCACGGCAACCCAACTGCATGGTTACCACGGCATCTCGACCCCATGGTTGCCATGGCAACTTAACCCCATAGTTTCCATAGCAACCCAACACCATAGTTACCATGGCAACATAACCCCATGGTTCCCATGCCAACACAACCCCGTGGTTGCAATGGCAACCCAACCCCATCGTTACCATGGCAACACAACCCCATGGTTGCCATGGCAACACTACCCCATGGTTACCATGGCAACAGAACCCCATAGTTGCCATGGCAACTAAACGCCATGGTTACCATGGCAACACAACCCCACGGTTAACATTGCAACCATGCGGTTTTGTTTCCATGGTAACCATGGGGTTGGGTTGCCATGGAAACCACGGGGTTTGGTTGCTATTGTAACCATGGGGGTCTGTTTCCATGGTAACCATGGGGTTGGGTTGCCATGCCAACCATGGGGTTGTGTTGCCATGGGAACCATGGCGTTTAGTTGCCACGGCAACCATGGGGTTGCGTTTCCATGGTAACCATGGGGTAGTGTTGCCATGGCAACCATGGGGTTGTGTTGCCATGGTAACTATGGGGTTGGGTTGCAATGGTTATCAGGTGGTTCTTTTGGAATGGCAACCATGGGGTTGTGTTGCCATGGTAACCATGGGGTTTGGTTGCTGTGGTTAGCATGGGTTTCTGTTGCCATGGTAACCATGGGGTAGTGTTGCCATGGCAACCATGGGGTTGTGTTGCCATGGTAACTATGGGATTGGGTTGCAATGGTTATCAGGCGGTTCTTTTCGAATGGCAATCATGGGGTAGTGTTGCCATGGTAACCATGCGGTTGTGTTGCCATGGTAACCATGGGGTTGGGTTGCCATGGCAACCACGGGTTTTGGTTGCTATGGTAACCATGGCGTTCTGTTGCCATGGTAACCATGGGGTTGTGTTGCCATGGTAACCATGGGGTTCTGTTGCCATGGTAACAATGGGGTAGTGTTGCCATGGCAACCATGGGGTTGTGTTGCCATGGTAACCATGCGGTTGTGTTGCCACGGTAACCATGCAGTTGTGTTGCCATGGCAACCATGGGGTAATGTTGCCATGGTAACCATGCGGTTGTGTTGCCATGGTAACCATAGGGTTTGGTTGCTATGGTTAGCATGGGGTTCTGTTGCCATCGTAACCATGGGGTTGGGTTGCCATGGCAACCATGGGGTAGTGTTGCCATGGTAACCATGCGGTTGTGTTGCCATGGTAACCATGGGGTTTGGTTGCTATGTTTAGCATGGGCTTCTGTTGCCATCGTAACCATGGGGTTCTGTTGCCATGGTAACAATGGGGCAGTGTTGCCATGGCAACCATGGGGTTGTGTTGCCATGGTAACCATGGGGTAGCGTTGCCATAGTAACCATGCGGTTTTGTTGCCATGGTAACCATGGGGTTGGGTTGCCATGGTAACCATGCGGTTGTGTTGCCATGGTAACAATGGGGTTGGGTTGCCATGGCAACCACGGGGTTGTGTTGCCATGGGAACCATGGGGTTGTGTTGCCATGGTAACCATGGGGTTGGGTTGCCATGGCAACTATGGGGTTTAGTTGCCATGGGAACCATGGGGTTGAGATGCCGTGGTAACCATTCAGTTGGGTTGCCGTGGTAACCATGCGGTTGTGTTGCCATGGTAACCATGCCGTTGTGTTGCCATGGCAACAATGGGGTAGTGTTGCCATGGTAACCATTCGGTTGTGTTGCCATGGTAACCATGCGGTTGTGTTGCCATGGTAACCATGTGGTTGGGTTGCCATGGTAACCATGGGGTTGGGTTGCTATGGTTAGCATGGGGTTCTGTTGCCATCGTAACCATGCGGTTGGGTTGCCATGGTTACCATGGGGTTCTGTTGCCATGGTAACAATGGGGTAGTGTTGACATGGCAACCATGGGGTTGTGTTGCCATGGTAAGTATGGGGTTGGGTTGCAATGGTTATCAGGCGGTTCTTTTGGAATGGCAACTAAAGGGGTAGTGTTGCCATGGTAACCATGCGGTTGTGTTGCCATGGTAACCATGGGGTAGCGTTGCCATAGTATCCATGCGGTTGTGTTGCCATGGTAACCATGGGGTTGGGTTGCCATGGCAACCATGGGGTTGTGTTGCCATGGTAACCATGGCGTTTATTTGCCATGGTAACGATGGGTTTGGTTTGCCATGGCAACCACGGGCTTGTGTTGCCATGGGAACCATGGGGTTGTGTTCCAAGGTAACTATGGGGTTGGGTTGCTATGGAAACTATGGGGTTTAGTTGCCATGGCAACCATGGGGTTGAGATGCCGTGGTAACCATGCAGTTGGGTTGCCGTCGTAACCATGCGGTTGTGTTGTTGTTGTAACCATGCGGTTGTGTTTCCATGGTAACCATGGGGTTGGGTTGCCATGGCAACCACGGGGTTTGGTTGCTATGGTAACCATGGGGGTCTGTTGCCATGGTAACCATGGGGTTGGGTTGCCATGCCAACCATGGGGTTGTGTTGCCATGGGAACCATGGCGTTTAGTTGCCACCGCAACCATGGGTTTGCGTTTCCATGGTAAACATGGGGTAGTGTTGCCATGGCAACCATGGGGTTGTGTTGCCATGGTAAGTATGGGGTTGGGTTGCAATGGTTATCAGGCGGTTCTTTTGGAATGGCAACCATGGGGTAGTGTTGCCATGGTAACCATGCGGTTGTGTTGCCATGGTAACCATGGGGTTGGGTTGCCATGGTAACCATGGGGTTTGGTTGCTATGGTTAGCATGGGGTTCTGTTGCCATCGTAACCATGGGGTTGGGTTGCCATGGCAACCATGGGGTCGTGTTGCCATGGTAACCATGGCGTTTAGTTGCCATGGCAACTATTGGGTTCTGTTGCCATGGTAACCATGGGGTAGTGTTGCCATGGCAACCATTGGGTTGTGTTGCCATGGTAACCATGGGGTTCTGTTGCCATGGCAACCATGGGGTTGTGTTGCCGTGGTAACGATGGGGTTGGGTTGCCATGGCAACCAAGGGGTTGTGTTGCCATGGCAACCATGGGGTTGTGTTGCCATGGTAACCATGGTGTTTATTTGCCATGGTAACGATGGGTTTGGGATGCCATGGGAACCACGGGCTTGTGTTGCCATGGGAACCATGGGGTTGTGTTGCCATGGTAACTATGGGGTTGGGTTGCTATGGAAACTATGGGGTTTAGTTGCCATGGCAACCATGGGGTTGAGATGCCGTGGTAACCATGCAGTTGGGTTGCCGTGGTAACCATGCGGTTGTGTTGTTGTGGTAACCATGCGGTTGTGTTTCCATGGTAACCATGGGGTTGAGTTGCCGTGGTAACGATGGGGTTGGGTTGCCATGGCAACCACGGGGTTTTGTTGCTATTGTAACCATGGGGGTCTGTTGCCATGGTAACCATGGGGTTGGGTTGCCATGCCAACCATGGGGTTGTGTTGCCATGGTAACCATGGCGTTTAGTTGCCACGGCAACCAGGGGGTTGCGTTTCCATGGTAACCATGGGGTAGTGTTGCCATGGCAACCATGGGGTTGTGTTGCCATGGTAACTATGGGGTTGGGTTGCAATGGTTATCAGGCGGTTCTTTTGGAATGGCAACCATGGGGTTGTGTTGCCATAGTAACCATGGGGTTTGGTTGCTATGGTTAGCATGGGGTTCGGTTGCCATGGTAACCATGGGGTAGTGTTGCCATGGCAACCATGGGGTTGTGTTGCCATGGTAACTATGGGATTGGGTTGCAATGGTTATCAGGCGGTTCTTTTCGAATGGCAATCATGGGGTAGTGTTGCCATGGTAACCATGCGGTTGTGTTGCCATGGTAACCATGGGGTAGTGTTGCCATGGCAACCACGGGTTTTGGTTGCTATGGTATCCGTAGCGTTCTGTTGCAATGGTAACCATGCGGTTGGGTTGCCATGGTAACCATGGGGTTCTGTTGCCATGGTAACAATCGGGTAGTGTTGCCATGGCAACCATTGGGTTGTGTTGCCATGGTAAGTATGGGGTTGGGTTGCAATGGTTATCAGGCGGTTCTTTTGGAATGGCAACCATGGGGTAGTGTTGCCATGGTTACCATGCGGTTGTGTTGCCATGGTAACCATGGGGTAGCGTTGCCATAGTAACCATGCGGTTGTGTTGCCATGGTAACCATGGGGTTGGGCTGCCATGGCAACCATGGTGTTGTGTTGCCATGGTAACCATGGCGTTTAGTTTCCATGGCAACTATGGGGTACTGTTGCCATGGTAACCATGGGGTAGTGTTGCCATGGCAACCATGGGGTTGTGTTGCCATGGTAACAATGGGGTTGGGTTGCCATGGCAACCACGGGGTTGTGTTGCCATGGGAACCATGGGGTTGTGTTGCCATGGTAACTATGGGGTTGGGTTGCTAAGGCAACTATGGGGTTTAGTTGCCATGGCAACCATGGGGTTGAGATGCCGTGGTAACCATGCAGTTGGGTTGCCGTGGTAACCATGCGGTTGTGTTGTTGTGGTAACCATGCGGTTGTGTTGCCATGGTAACCATGGGGTTGGGTTGCCATGGTAACCATGCGGTTGTGTTGCCATGGTAACCATGGGGTAGTGTTGCCATGGTAACTATGGGGTTGGGTTGCTAAGGCAACTATGGGGTTTAGTTGCCATGGCAACCATGGGGTTGAGATGCCGTGGTAACCATGCAGTTGGGTTGCCGTGGTAACCATGCGGTTGTGTTGTTGTGGTAACCATGCGGTTGTGTTGCCATGGTAACCATGGGGTTGGGTTGCCATGGCAAGCACGGGGTTTGGTTGCTATGGTAACCATGGGGTTCTCTTGCCATGGTAACCATGGGGTTGTGTTGCCATGGCAACCATGGGGTTGTGTTGCCATGGTAACCATGCGGTTGTGTTGCCACGGTAACCATGCAGTTGTGTTGCCATGGCAACCATGGGGTAGTGTTGCCATGGTAACCATGCGGTTGTGTTGCCATGGTAACCATGGGGTTCTGTTGCTACGGTTAGCATGGGGTTCTGTTGCCATCGTAACCATGGGGTTGGGTTGCCATGGCAACCATGGGGTCGTGTTTCCATGGTAACCATGGCGTTTAGTTGCCATGGCAACTATTGGGTTCTGTTGCCATGGTAACCATGGGGTAGTGTTGCCATGGCAACCATGGGGTTGTGTTGCCATGGTAACCATGGGGTTGTGTTGCCATGGTAACCATGGGGTAGTGTTGCCATGGCAAGCATGGGGTTGTGTTGCCGTGGTAACGATGCGGTTGGGTTGCCATGGCAACCACGGGGTTGTGTTGCCATGGGAACCATGGGGTTGTGTTGCCATGGTAAGTATGGGGTTGGGTTGCAATGGTTATCAGGCGGTTCTTTTGGAATGGCAACTAAAGGGGTAGTGTTGCCATGGTAACCATGCGGTTGTGTTGCCATGGTAACCATGGGGTAGCTTTGCCATAGTATCCATGCGGTTGTGTTGCCATGGTAACCATGGGGTTGGGTTGCCATGGCAACCATGGGGTTGTGTTGCCATGGTAACCATGGCGTTTATTTGCCATGGTAACGATGGGTTTGGTTTGCCATGGCAACCACGGGCTTGTGTTGCCATGGGAACCATGGGGTTGTGTTCCAAGGTAACTATGGGGTTGGGTTGCTATGGAAACTATGGGGTTTAGTTGCCATGGCAACCATGGGGTTGAGATGCCGTGGTAACCATGCAGTTGGGTTGCCGTCGTAACCATGCGGTTGTGTTGTTGTTGTAACCATGCGGTTGTGTTTCCATGGTAACCATGGGGTTGGGTTGCCATGGCAACCACGGGGTTTGGTTGCTATGGTAACCATGGGGGTCTGTTGCCATGGTAACCATGGGGTTGGGTTGCCATGCCAACCATGGGGTTGTGTTGCCATGGGAACCATGGCGTTTAGTTGCCACCGCAACCATGGGTTTGCGTTTCCATGGTAAACATGGGGTAGTGTTGCCATGGCAACCATGGGGTTGTGTTGCCATGGTAAGTATGGGGTTGGGTTGCAATGGTTATCAGGCGGTTCTTTTGGAATGGCAACCATGGGGTAGTGTTGCCATGGTAACCATGCGGTTGTGTTGCCATGGTAACCATGGGGTTGGGTTGCCATGGTAACCATGGGGTTTGGTTGCTATGGTTAGCATGGGGTTCTGTTGCCATCGTAACCATGGGGTTGGGTTGCCATGGCAACCATGGGGTCGTGTTGCCATGGTAACCATGGCGTTTAGTTGCCATGGCAACTATTGGGTTCTGTTGCCATGGTAACCATGGGGTAGTGTTGCCATTGCAACCATGGGGTTGTGTTGCCATGGTAACCATGGGGTAGTGTTGCCATGGCAACCATGGGGTTGTGTTGCCGTGGTAACGATGGGGTTGGGTTGCCATGGCAACCACGGGGTTGTGTTGCCATGGCAACCATGGGGTTGTGTTGCCATGGTAACCATGGTGTTTATTTGCCATGGTAACGATGGGTTTGGGATGCCATGGCAACCACGGGCTTGTGTTGCCATGGGAACCATGGGGTTGTGTTGCCATGGTAACTATGGGGTTGGGTTGCTATGGAAACTATGGGGTTTAGTTGCCATGGCAACCATGGGGTTGAGATGCCGTGGTAACCATGCAGTTGGGTTGCCGTGGTAACCATGCGGTTGTGTTGTTGTGGTAACCATGTGGTTGTGTTTCCATGGTAACCATGGGGTTGGGTTGCCGTGGTAACGATGGGGTTGGGTTGCCATGGCAACCACGGGGTTTTGTTGCTATTGTAACCATGGGGGTCTGTTGCCATGGTAACCATGGGGTTGTGTTGCCATGCCAACCATGGGGTTGTGTTGCCATGGTAACCATGGCGTTTAGTTGCCACGGCAACCAGGGGGTTGCGTTTCCATGGTAACCATGGGGTAGTGTTGCCATGGCAACCATGGGGTTGTGTTGCCATGGTAACTATGGGGTTGGGTTGCAATGGTTATGAGGCGGTTCTTTTGGAATGGCAACCATGGGGTTGTGTTGCCATAGTAACCATGGGGTTTGGTTGCTATGGTTAGCATGGGGTTCGGTTGCCATGGTAACCATGGGGTAGTGTTGCCATGGCAACCATGGGGTTGTGTTGCCATGGTAACTATGGGATTGGGTTGCAATGGTTATCAGGCGGTTCTTTTCGAATGGCAATCATGGGGTAGTGTTGCCATGGTAACCATGCGGTTGTGTTGCCATGGTAACCATGGGGTAGTGTTGCCATGGCAACCACGGGTTTTGGTTGCTATGGTAACCGTAGCGTTCTGTTGCAATGGTAACCATGCGGTTGGGTTGCCATGGTAACCATGGGGTTCTGTTGCCATGGTAACAATCGGGTAGTGTTGCCATGGCAACCATTGGGTTGTGTTGCCATGGTAAGTATGGGGTTGGGTTGCAATGGTTATCAGGCGGGTTCTTTTGGAATGGCAACAATGGGGTAGTGTTGCCATGGTAACCATGCGGTTGTGTTACCATGGTAACCATGGGGTTTGGTTGCTATGGTTAGCATGGGGTTCTGTTGCCATCGTAACCATGGGGTTCTGTTGCCATGGTAACAATGGGGTAGTGTTGCCATGGCAACCATGGGGTTGTGTTGCCATGGTAAGTATGGGGTTGGGTTGCAATGGTTATCAGGCGGTTCTTTTGGAATGGCAACCATGGGGTAGTGTTGCCATGGTTACCATGCGGTTGTGTTGCCATGGTAACCATGGGGTAGCGTTGCCATAGTAACCATGCGGTTGTGTTGCCATGGTAACCATGGGGTTGGGCTGCCATGGCAACCATGGTGTTGTGTTGCCATGGTAACCATGGCGTTTAGTTTCCATGGCAACTATGGGGTACTGTTGCCATGGTAACCATGGGGTAGTGTTGCCATGGCAACCATGGGGTTGTGTTGCCATGGTAACAATGGGGTTGGGTTGCCATGGCAACCACGGGGTTGTGTTGCCATGGGAACCATGGGGTTGTGTTGCCATGGTAACTATGGGGTTGGGTTGCCTAAGGCAACTATGGGGTTTAGTTGCCATGGCAACCATGGGGTTGAGATGCCGTGGTAACCATGCAGTTGGGTTGCCGTGGTAACCATGCGGTTGTGTTGTTGTGGTAACCATGCGGTTGTGTTGCCATGGTAACCATGGGGTTGGGTTGCCATGGTAACCATGCGGTTGTGTTGCCATGGTAACCATGGGGTAGTGTTGCCATGGTAACGTGCGGTTGTTGTTGCCATGGTAACCATGGGGTTGTGTTGCCATGGTAACCATGCGTTTGTGTTGCCACGGTAACCATGCAGTCTGTGTTGCCATGGCAACCATGGGTAGTGTTGCCATGGTAACCATGCGGTTGTGTTGCCATGGTAACCATGGGGTTCTGTTGCTACGGTTAGCATGGGGTTCTGTTGCCATCGTAACCATGGGGTTGGGTTGCCATGGCAACCATGGGGTCGTGTTTCCATGGTAACCATGGCGTTTAGTTGCCATGGCAACTATTGGGTTCTGTTGCCATGGTAACCATGGGGTAGTGTTGCCATGGCAACCATGGGGTTGTGTTGCCATGGTAACCATGGGGTTGTGTTGCCATGGTAACCATGGGGTAGTGTTGCCATGGCAAGCATGGGGTTGTGTTGCCGTGGTAACGATGCGGTTGGGTTGCCATGGCAACCATGGGGTTGTTTTGCCATGGTAACCATGGTGTTTATTTGCCATGGTAACGATGGGTTTGGGTTGCCATGGCAACCACGGGCTTGTGTTGCCATGGGAACCATGGGGTTGTGTTGCCATGGTAACTATGGGGTTGTGTTGCTATGGAAACTATGGGGTTTAGTTGCCATGGCAACCATGGGGTTGAGATGCCGTGGTAACCATGAAGTTGGGTTGCCGTGGTAACCATGCGGGTGTGTTGTTGTGGTAACCATGCGGTTGTGTTTCCATGGTAACCATGGGGTTGGGTTGCCATGGCAACCACGGGGTTTGGTTGCTATTGTAACCATGGGGGTCTGTTTCCATGGTAACCATGGGGTTGGGTTGCCATGCCAACCATGGGGTTGTGTTGCTATGGGAACCATGGCGTTTAGTTGCCACGGCAACCATGGGGTTGCGTTTCCATGGTAACCATGGGTTAGTGTTGCCATGGCAACCATGGGGTTGTGTTGCCATGGTAACTATGGGGTTGGGTTGCAATGGTTATCAGGCAGTTCTTTTCGAATGGCAATCATGGGGTAGTGTTGCCATGGTAACCATGCGGTTGTGTTGCCATGGTAACCATGGGGTTGGGTTGCCATGGCAAGCACGGGTTTTGGTTGCTATGGTAACCATGGCGTTCTGTTGCCATGGTAACCATGGGGTTGTGTTGCCATGGTAACCATGGGGTTCTGTTGCCATGGTAACAATGGGGTAGTGTTGCCATGGCAACCATGGGGTTGTGTTGCCATGGTAACCATGCGGTTGTGTTGCCACGGTAACCATGCAGTTGTGTTGCCATGGCAACCATGGGGTAGTGTTGCCATGGTAACCATGCGGTTGTGTTGCCACGGTAACCATGCAGTTGTGTTGCCATGGCAACCATGGGGTAGTGTTGCCATGGTAACCATGCGGTTGTGTTGCCATGGTAACCATGGGGTTTGGTTGCTATGGTTAGCATGGGGTTCTGTTGCCATCGTAACCATGGGGTTGGGTTGCCATGGCAACCATGGGGTAGTGTTTCTTAGCAACCATGGGGTTGTGTTGCCATGGTAACAATGGGGTTGGGTTGCCATGGCAACCACGGGGTTGTGTTGCCATGGGACCCATGGGGTTGTGTTGCCATGGTAACCATGGGGTTGGGTTGCCATGGCAACTATGGGGTTTAGTTGCCATGGGAACCATGGGGTTGAGATGCCGTGGTAACCATTCAGTTGGGTTGCCGTGGTAACCATGCGGTGGTGTTGTTGTGGTAACCATGCGGTTGTGTTGCCATGGTAACCATGCCGTTGTGTTGCCATGGTAACCATGGGGTAGTGTTGCCATGGTAATCATGAGGTTGTGTTTACATGGTAACCATGGGGTTTGGTTGCTATGGTTAGCATGGGGTTCTGTTGCCATCGTAACCATGGGGTTGGGTTGCCATGGCAATCGTGGGGTTGTGTTGCCATGGTACCCATGGCGTTTAGTTGCCATGGCAAATATGGGGTTGTGTTGCCATGGTAAGTATGGGGTTGTTTTGCAATGGTTATCAGGCGGTTCTTTTGGAATGGCAACCATGGGGTAGTGTTGCCATGGTAACCATGCGGTTGTGTTGCCATGGTAACCATGGTGTATCGTTGCCATAGTAACCATGCGCTTGTGTTGCCATGGTAACCATGGGGTTGGGTTGCTATGGTTAGCATGGGGTTCTGTTGCCATCGTAACCATGCGGTTGGGTTTCCATGGTTACCATGGGGTTCTGTTGCCATGGTAACAATGGGGTAGTGTTGACATGGCAACCATGGGGTTGTGTTGCCATGGTAAGTATGGGGTTGGGTTGCAATGGTTATCAGGCGGTTCTTTTGGAATGGCAACCAAAGGGGTAGTGTTGCCATGGTAACCATGCGGTTCTGTGAGCATGGTAACCATGGGGTAGCGTTGCCATAGTAACCATGCGGTTGTGTTGTTGTGGTAACCATGCGGTTGTGTTGCCATGGTAACCATGGGGTTGGGTTGCCATGGTAACCATGCGGTTGTGTTGCCATGGTAACCATGGGGTAGTGTTGCCATGGTAACCGTGCGGTTGTGTTGCCATGGTAACCATGGGGTTGTGTTGCCATGGTAACCATGCGTTTGTGTTGCCACGGTAACCATGCAGTTGTGTTGCCATGGCAACCATGGGGTAGTGTTGCCATGGTAACCATGCGGTTGTGTTGCCATGGTAACCATGGGGTTCTGTTGCTACGGTTAGCATGGGGTTCTGTTGCCATCGTAACCATGGGGTTGGGTTGCCATGGCAACCATGGGGTCGTGTTTCCATGGTAACCATGGCGTTTAGTTGCCATGGCAACTATTGGGTTCTGTTGCCATGGTAACCATGGGGTAGTGTTGCCATGGCAACCATGGGGTTGTGTTGCCATGGTAACCATGGGGTTGTGTTGCCATGGTAACCATGGGGTAGTGTTGCCATGGCAAGCATGGGGTTGTGTTGCCGTGGTAACGATGCGGTTGGGTTGCCATGGCAACCATGGGGTTGTTTTGCCATGGTAACCATGGTGTTTATTTGCCATGGTAACGATGGGTTTGGGTTGCCATGGCAACCACGGGCTTGTGTTGCCATGGGAACCATGGGGTTGTGTTGCCATGGTAACTATGGGGTTGTGTTGCTATGGAAACTATGGGGTTTAGTTGCCATGGCAACCATGGGGTTGAGATGCCGTGGTAACCATGAAGTTGGGTTGCCGTGGTAACCATGCGGGTGTGTTGTTGTGGTAACCATGCGGTTGTGTTTCCATGGTAACCATGGGGTTGGGTTGCCATGGCAACCACGGGGTTTGGTTGCTATTGTAACCATGGGGGTCTGTTGCCATGGTAACCATGGGGTTGGGTTGCCATGCCAACCATGGGGTTGTGTTGCCATGGGAACCATGGCGTTTAGTTGCCACGGCAACCATGGGGTTGCGTTTCCATGGTAACCATGGGTTAGTGTTGCCATGGCAACCATGGGGTTGTGTTGCCATGGTAACTATGGGGTTGGGTTGCAATGGTTATCAGGCAGTTCTTTTCGAATGGCAATCATGGGGTAGTGTTGCCATGGTAACCATGCGGTTGTGTTGCCATGGTAACCATGGGGTTGGGTTGCCATGGCAAGCACGGGTTTTGGTTGCTATGGTAACCATGGCGTTCTGTTGCCATGGTAACCATGGGGTTGTGTTGCCATGGTAACCATGGGGTTCTGTTGCCATGGTAACAATGGGGTAGTGTTGCCATGGCAACCATGGGGTTGTGTTGCCATGGTAACCATGCGGTTGTGTTGCCACGGTAACCATGCAGTTGTGTTGCCATGGCAACCATGGGGTAGTGTTGCCATGGTAACCATGCGGTTGTGTTGCCACGGTAACCATGCAGTTGTGTTGCCATGGCAACCATGGGGTAGTGTTGCCATGGTAACCATGCGGTTGTGTTGCCATGGTAACCATGGGGTTTGGTTGCTATGGTTAGCATGGGGTTCTGTTGCCATCGTAACCATGGGGTTGGGTTGCCATGGCAACCATGGGGTAGTGTTTCTTAGCAACCATGGGGTTGTGTTGCCATGGTAACAATGGGGTTGGGTTGCCATGGCAACCACGGGGTTGTGTTGCCATGGGACCCATGGGGTTGTGTTGCCATGGTAACCATGGGGTTGGGTTGCCATGGCAACTATGGGGTTTAGTTGCCATGGGAACCATGGGGTTGAGATGCCGTGGTAACCATTCAGTTGGGTTGCCGTGGTAACCATGCGGTGGTGTTGTTGTGGTAACCATGCGGTTGTGTTGCCATGGTAACCATGCCGTTGTGTTGCCATGGTAACCATGGGGTAGTGTTGCCATGGTAATCATGAGGTTGTGTTTACATGGTAACCATGGGGTTTGGTTGCTATGGTTAGCATGGGGTTCTGTTGCCATCGTAACCATGGGGTTGGGTTGCCATGGCAATCGTGGGGTTGTGTTGCCATGGTACCCATGGCGTTTAGTTGCCATGGCAAATATGGGGTTGTGTTGCCATGGTAAGTATGGGGTTGTTTTGCAATGGTTATCAGGCGGTTCTTTTGGAATGGCAACCATGGGGTAGTGTTGCCATGGTAACCATGCGGTTGTGTTGCCATGGTAACCATGGGGTAGCGTTGCCATAGTAACCATGCGCTTGTGTTGCCATGGTAACCATGGGGTTGGGTTGCTATGGTTAGCATGGGGTTCTGTTGCCATCGTAACCATGCGGTTGGGTTTCCATGGTTACCATGGGGTTCTGTTGCCATGGTAACAATGGGGTAGTGTTGACATGGCAACCATGGGGTTGTGTTGCCATGGTAAGTATGGGGTTGGGTTGCAATGGTTATCAGGCGGTTCTTTTGGAATGGCAACCAAAGGGGTAGTGTTGCCATGGTAACCATGCGGTTCTGTGAGCATGGTAACCATGGGGTAGCGTTGCCATAGTAACCATGCGGTTGTGTTGCCATGGTAACCATGGAGTTGGGTTGCCATGGCAACCATGGGGTTGTGTTGCCATGGTAACCATGGCGTTTAGTTGCCATGGTAACGATGGGTTTGGGTTGCCATGGCAACCACGGGCTTGTGTTGCCATGGGAACCATGGGGTTGTGTTGCCATGGTAACTATGGGGTTGGGTTGCTATGGAAACTATGGGAATTAGTTGCCATGGCAACCATGGGGTTGAGATGCCGTGGTAACCATGCAGTTGGGTTGCCGTCGTAACCATGCGGTTGTGTTGTTGTTGTAACCATGCGGTTGTGTTTCCATGGTAACCATGGGGTTGGGTTGCCATGGCAACCACGGGGTTTGGTTGCTATGGTAACCATGGGGGTCTGTTGCCATGGTAACCATGGGGTTGGGTTGCCATGCCAACCATGGGGTTGTGTTGCCATGGTAACCATGGCGTTTAGTTGCCACGGCAACCATGGGGTTGCGTTTCCATGGTAAACATGGGGTAGTGTTGCCATGGCAACCATGGGGTTGTGTTGCCATGGTAACTATGGGGTTGGGTTGCAATGGTTATCAGGCGGTTCTTTTGGAATGGCAACCATGGGGTTGTGTTGCCATGGTAACCATGGGGTTTGGTTGCTATGGTTAGCATGGGGTTCTGTTGCCATGGTAACAATGGGGTAGTGTTGCCATGGCAACCATGGGGTTGTGTTGCCATGGTAACTATGGGGTTGGGTTGCAATGGTTATCAGGCGGTTCTTTTGGAATGGCAATAATGGGGTAGTGTGGCCATGGTAACCATGCGGTTGTGTTGCCATGGTAACCATGGGGTTGGGTTGCCATGGCAAGCACGGGGTTTGGTTGCTATGGTAACCATGGGGTTCTCTTGCCATGGTAACCATGGGGTTGGGTTGCCATGGCAACCATGGGGTTGTGTTGCCATGGTAACCATTCGGTTGTGTTGCCACGGTAACCATGGAGTAGTGTTGCCATGGCAACCATGGGGTAGTGTTGCCATGGTAACCATGCGGTTGTGTTGCCATGGTAACCATGGGGTTTGGTTGCTATGGTTAGCATGGGGTTCTGTTGCCATCGTAACCATGGGGTTGGGTTGCCATGGCAACCATGGGGTAGTGTTGCCATGGTAACCATGCGGTTGTGTTGCCATGGTAACCATGGGGTTTGGTTGCTATGGTTAGCATGGGGTTCTCTTGCCATCGTAACCATGGGGTTCTGTTGCCATGGTAACAATGGGGCAGTGTTGCCATGGCAACCATGGGGTTGTGTTGGCATGGTAAGTATGGGGTTGTGTTGCAATGGTTATCAGGCGGTTCTTTTGGAATGGCAACCATGGGGTTGTGTTGCCATAGTAACCATGGCGTTTAGTTGCCATGGCAACTATGGGGTTGTGTTGCCATGGTAACCATGGGGTAGTGTTTCCATGGCAACCATGAGGTTGTGTTGCCATTGTAACAATGGGGTTGGGTTGCCATGGCAACCACGGGCTTGTGTTGCCATGGGAACCATGGGGTTGTGTTGCCATGGTAACTATGGGCTTGGGTTGCTATGGCAACTATGGGGTTTAGTTGCCATGGCAACCATGGGGTTGAGATGCCGTGGTAACCATGCAGTTGGGTTGCCGTGGTAACCATGCGGTTGTGTTGTTGTGGTAACCATGCGGTTGTTTTGCTATGGTAACGATGGGGTTGGGTTGCCATGGCAACCACGGGGTTTGGTTGCTATGGTAACCATGGGGTTCTGTTGCCATGGTAACCATGGGGTTGGGTTTCCATGGCAACCATGGGGTTGTGTTGAAATGGTAACCATGCGGTTGTGTTGCCATGGTAACCATGCCGTTGTGTTGCCATGGCAACCATGGGGTAGTGTTGCCATGGTAACCATGCGGTTGTGTTGCCATGGCAACCATGGGGTAGTGTTGCCATGGCAACCATGCGGTTGTGTTGCCATGGTAACCATGGGGTTTAGTTGCCATGGCAACTATGGGGTTCTGTTGCCATGGTAACCATGGGGTAGTGTTGCCATGGCAACCATGGGGTTGTGTTGCCATGGTAAGTATGGTGTTTTGTTGCAATGGTTATCAGGCGGTTCTTTTGGAATGGCAACCATGGGGTAGTGTTGCCATGGTAACAATGGGGTTGTGTTGCCATGGTAACCATGGGGTAGCGTTGCCATAGTAACCATGCGGTTGTGTTGCCATGGTAACCATGGGGTTGGGTTGCCATGGCAACCATGGGGTTGTGTTGCCATGGTAACCATGGCGTTTAGTTTCCATGGCAACTATGGGGTTCTGTTGCCATGGTAACCATGGGGTAGTGTTGCCATGGCAACCATGGGGTTGTGTTGCCATGGTAACAATGGGGTTGGGTTGCCATGGCAACCACGGGGTTGTGTTGCCATGGGAACCATGGGGTTGTGTTGCCATGGTAACTATGGGGTTGGGTTGCTATGGCAACTATGGGGTTTAGTTGCCATGGCAACCATGGGGTTGAGATGCCGTGGTAACCATGCAGTTGGGTTGCCGTGGTAACCATGCAATTTTGTTGTTTTGGTAACCATGGGGTTGTGTTGCCATGGTAACGATGGGGTTGGGTTGCCATGGCAAGCACGGGGTTTGGTTGCTATGGTAACCATGGGGTTCTCTTGCCATGGTAACCATGGGGTTGTGTTGCCATGGCAACCATGGGGTTGTGTTGCCATGGTAACCATGCGGTTGTGTTGCCACGGTAACCATGCAGTTGTGTTGCCATGGCAACCATGGGGTAGTGTTGCCATGGTAACCATGCGGTTGTGTTGCCATGGTAACCATGGGGTTTGGTTGCTATGGTTAGCATGGGGTTCTGTTGCCATCGTAACCATGGGGTTGGGTTGCCATGCCAACCATGGGGTTGTGTTGCCATGGTAACCATGGCGTTTAGTTGCCACGGCAACCACGGGGTTGCGTTTCCATGGTAACCATGGGGTAGTGTTGCCATGGCAACCATGGGGTTGTGTTGCCATGGTAACTATGGGGTTGGGTTGCAATGGTTATCAGGCGGTTCTTTTGGAATGGCAACCATGGGGTTGTGTTGCCATGGTAACCATGGGGCTTGGTTGCTATGGTTAGCATGGGGTTCTGTTGCCATGGTAACCATGGGGTAGTGTTGCCATGGCAACCATGGGGTTGTGTTGCCATGGTAACTATGGGATTCGGTTGCAATGGTTATCAGGCGGTTCTTTTGGAATGGCAACCATGGGGTAGTGTTGCCATGGTAACCATGCGGTTGTGTTGCCATGGTAACCATGGGGTTGGGTTGCCATGGCAAGCACGGGGTTTGGTTGCTATGGTAACCATGGGGTTCTCTTGCCATGGTAACCATGGGGTTGGGTTGCCATGGCAACCATGGGGTTGTGTTGCCATGGTAACAATGGGGTAGTGTTGCCATGGAAACCATGGGGTTGTGTTGCCATGGTAACCATGCGGTTGTGTTGCCATGGTAACCATGGGGTTGGGTTGCCATGGCAAGCACGGGTTTTGGTTGCTATGGTAACCATGGCGTTCTGTTGCCATGGTAACCATGGGGTTGTGTTGCCATGGTAACCATGGGGTTCTGTTGCCATGGTAACAATGGGGTAGTGTTGCCATGGCAACCATGGGGTTGTGTTGCCATGGTAACCATGCGGTTGTGTTGCCACGGTAACCATGCAGTTGTGTTGCCATGGCAACCATGGGGTAGTGTTGCCATGGTAACCATGCGGTTGTGTTGCCACGGTAACCATGCAGTTGTGTTGCCATGGCAACCATGGGGTAGTGTTGCCATGGTAACCATGCGGTTGTGTTGCCATGGTAACCATGGGGTTTGGTTGCTATGGTTAGCATGGGGTTCTGTTGCCATCGTAACCATGGGGTTGGGTTGCCATGGCAACCATGGGGTGGTGTTTCTTGGCAACCATGGGGTTGTGTTGCCATGGTAACAATGGGGTTGGGTTGCCATGGCAACCACGGGGTTGTGTTGCCATGGGACCCATGGGGTTGTGTTGCCATGGTAACCATGGGGTTGGGTTGCCATGGCAACTATGGGGTTTAGTTGCCATGGGAACCATGGGGTTGAGATGCCGTGGTAACCATTCAGTTGGGTTGCCGTGGTAACCATGCGGTGGTGTTGTTGTGGTAACCATGCGGTTGTGTTGCCATGGTAACCATGCCGTTGTGTTGCCATGGTAACCATGGGGTAGTGTTGCCATGGTAATCATGAGGTTGTGTTTACATGGTAACCATGGGGTTTGGTTGCTATGGTTAGCATGGGGTTCTGTTGCCATCGTAACCATGGGGTTGGGTTGCCATGGCAATCGTGGGGTTGTGTTGCCATGGTACCCATGGCGTTTAGTTGCCATGGCAAATATGGGGTTGTGTTGCCATGGTAAGTATGGGGTTGTTTTGCAATGGTTATCAGGCGGTTCTTTTGGAATGGCAACCATGGGGTAGTGTTGCCATGGTAACCATGCGGTTGTGTTGCCATGGTAACCATGGGGTATCGTTGCCATAGTAACCATGCGCTTGTGTTGCCATGGTAACCATGGGGTTGGGTTGCTATGGTTAGCATGGGGTTCTGTTGCCATCGTAACCATGCGGTTGGGTTTCCATGGTTACCATGGGGTTCTGTTGCCATGGTAACAATGGGGTAGTGTTGACATGGCAACCATGGGGTTGTGTTGCCATGGTAAGTATGGGGTTGGGTTGCAATGGTTATCAGGCGGTTCTTTTGGAATGGCAACCAAAGGGGTAGTGTTGCCATGGTAACCATGCGGTTCTGTGAGCATGGTAACCATGGGGTAGCGTTGCCATAGTAACCATGCGGTTGTGTTGCCATGGTAACCATGGAGTTGGGTTGCCATGGCAACCATGGGGTTGTGTTGCCATGGTAACCATGGCGTTTATTTGCCATGGTAACGATGGGTTTGGGTTGCCATGGCAACCACGGGCTTGTGTTGCCATGGGAACCATGGGGTTGTGTTGCCATGGTAACTATGGGGTTGGGTTGCTATGGAAACTATGGGAATTAGTTGCCATGGCAACCATGGGGTTGAGATGCCGTGGTAACCATGCAGTTGGGTTGCCGTCGTAACCATGCGGTTGTGTTGTTGTTGTAACCATGCGGTTGTGTTTCCATGGTAACCATGGGGTTGGGTTGCCATGGCAACCACGGGGTTTGGTTGCTATGGTAACCATGGGGGTCTGTTGCCATGGTAACCATGGGGTTGGGTTGCCATGCCAACCATGGGGTTGTGTTGCCATGGTAACCATGGCGTTTAGTTGCCACGGCAACCATGGGGTTGCGTTTCCATGGTAAACATGGGGTAGTGTTGCCATGGCAACCATGGGGTTGTGTTGCCATGGTAACTATGGGGTTGGGTTGCAATGGTTATCAGGCGGTTCTTTTGGAATGGCAACCATGGGGTTGTGTTGCCATGGTAACCATGGGGTTTGGTTGCTATGGTTAGCATGGGGTTCTGTTGCCATGGTAACAATGGGGTAGTGTTGCCATGGCAACCATGGGGTTGTGTTGCCATGGTAACTATGGGGTTGGGTTGCAATGGTTATCAGGCGGTTCTTTTGGAATGGCAATAATGGGGTAGTGTGGCCATGGTAACCATGCGGTTGTGTTGCCATGGTAACCATGGGGTTGGGTTGCCATGGCAAGCACGGGGTTTGGTTGCTATGGTAACCATGGGGTTCTCTTGCCATGGTAACCATGGGGTTGGGTTGCCATGGCAACCATGGGGTTGTGTTGCCATGGTAACCATTCGGTTGTGTTGCCACGGTAACCATGGAGTAGTGTTGCCATGGCAACCATGGGGTAGTGTTGCCATGGTAACCATGCGGTTGTGTTGCCATGGTAACCATGGGGTTTGGTTGCTATGGTTAGCATGGGGTTCTGTTGCCATCGTAACCATGGGGTTGGGTTGCCATGGCAACCATGGGGTAGTGTTGCCATGGTAACCATGCGGTTGTGTTGCCATGGTAACCATGGGGTTTGGTTGCTATGGTTAGCATGGGGTTCTCTTGCCATCGTAACCATGGGGTTCTGTTGCCATGGTAACAATGGGGCAGTGTTGCCATGGCAACCATGGGGTTGTGTTGGCATGGTAAGTATGGGGTTGTGTTGCAATGGTTATCAGGCGGTTCTTTTGGAATGGCAACCATGGGGTTGTGTTGCCATAGTAACCATGGCGTTTAGTTGCCATGGCAACTATGGGGTTGTGTTGCCATGGTAACCATGGGGTAGTGTTTCCATGGCAACCATGAGGTTGTGTTGCCATTGTAACAATGGGGTTGGGTTGCCATGGCAACCACGGGCTTGTGTTGCCATGGGAACCATGGGGTTGTGTTGCCATGGTAACTATGGGCTTGGGTTGCTATGGCAACTATGGGGTTTAGTTGCCATGGCAACCATGGGGTTGAGATGCCGTGGTAACCATGCAGTTGGGTTGCCGTGGTAACCATGCGGTTGTGTTGTTGTGGTAACCATGCGGTTGTTTTGCTATGGTAACGATGGGGTTGGGTTGCCATGGCAACCACGGGGTTTGGTTGCTATGGTAACCATGGGGTTCTGTTGCCATGGTAACCATGGGGTTGGGTTTCCATGGCAACCATGGGGTTGTGTTGCCATGGTAACCATGCGGTTGTGTTGCCATGGTAACCATGCCGTTGTGTTGCCATGGCAACCATGGGGTAGTGTTGCCATGGTAACCATGCGGTTGTGTTGCCATGGCAACCATGGGGTAGTGTTGCCATGGCAACCATGCGGTTGTGTTGCCATGGTAACCATGGGGTTTAGTTGCCATGGCAACTATGGGGTTCTGTTGCCATGGTAACCATGGGGTAGTGTTGCCATGGCAACCATGGGGTTGTGTTGCCATGGTAAGTATGGTGTTGGGTTGCAATGGTTATCAGGCGGTTCTTTTGGAATGGCAACCATGGGGTAGTGTTGCCATGGTAACAATGGGGTTGTGTTGCCATGGTAACCATGGGGTAGCGTTGCCATAGTAACCATGCGGTTGTGTTGCCATGGTAACCATGGCGTTTAGTTTCCATGGCAACTATGGGGTTCTGTTGCCATGGTAACCATGGGGTAGTGTTGCCATGGCAACCATGGGGTTGTGTTGCAATGGTAACAATGGGGTTGGGTTGCCATGGCAACCACGGGGTTGTGTTGCCATGGGAACCATGGGGTTGTGTTGCCATGGTAACTATGGGGTTGGGTTGCTATGGCAACTATGGGGTTTAGTTGCCATGGCAACCATGGGGTTGAGATGCCGTGGTAACCATGCAGTTGGGTTGCCGTGGTAACCATGCAATTTTGTTGTTTTGGTAACCATGGGGTTGTGTTGCCATGGTAACGATGGGGTTGGGTTGCCATGGCAAGCACGGGGTTTGGTTGCTATGGTAACCATGGGGTTCTCTTGCCATGGTAACCATGGGGTTGTGTTGCCATGGCAACCATGGGGTTGTGTTGCCATGGTAACCATGCGGTTGTGTTGCCACGGTAACCATGCAGTTGTGTTGCCATGGCAACCATGGGGTAGTGTTGCCATGGTAACCATGCGGTTGTGTTGCCATGGTAACCATGGGGTTTGGTTGCTATGGTTCGCATGGGGTTCTGTTGCTATCGTAACCATGGGGTTGGGTTGCCATGCCAACCATGGGGTTGTGTTGCCATGGTAACCATGGCGTTTAGTTGCCACGGCAACCACGGGGTTGCGTTTCCATGGTAACCATGGGGTAGTGTTGCCATGGCAACCATGGGGTTGTGTTGCCATGGTAACTATGGGGTTGGGTTGCAATGGTTATCAGGCGGTTCTTTTGGAATGGCAACCATGGGGTTGTGTTGCCATGGTAACCATGGGGCTTGGTTGCTATGGTTAGCATGGGGTTCTGTTGCCATGGTAACCATGGGGTAGTGTTGCCATGGCAACCATGGGGTTGTGTTGCCATGGTAACTATGGGATTGGGTTGCAATGGTTATCAGGCGGTTCTTTTGGAATGGCAACCATGGGGTAGTGTTGCCATGGTAACCATGCGGTTGTGTTGCCATGGTAACCATGGGGTTGGGTTGCCATGGCAAGCACGGGGTTTGGTTGCTATGGTAACCATGGGGTTCTCTTGCCATGGTAACCATGGGGTTGGGTTGCCATGGCAACCATGGGGTTGTGTTGCCATGGTAACAATGGGGTAGTGTTGCCATGGAAACCATGGGGTTGTGTTGCCATGGTAACCATGCGGTTGTGTTGCCATGGTAACCATGGGGTTGTTTTGCCATGGCAAGCACTGGTTTTGGTTGCTATGGTAACCATGGCGTTCTGTTGCCATGGTAACCATGGGGTTGTGTTGCCATGGTAACCATGGGGTTCTGTTGCCATGGTAACAATGGGGTAGTGTTGCCATGGCAACCATGGGGTTGTGTTGCCATGGTAACCATGCGGTTGTGTTGCCACGGTAACCATGCAGTTGTGTTGCCATGGCAACCATGGGGTAGTGTTGCCATGGTAACCATGCGGTTGTGTTGCCACGGTAACCATGCAGTTGTGTTGCCATGGCAACCATGGGGTAGTGTTGCCATGGTAACCATGCGGTTGTGTTGCCATGGTAACCATGGGGTTTGGTTGCTATGGTTAGCATGGGGTTCTGTTGCCATCGTAACCATGGGGTTGGGTTGCCATGGCAACCATGGGGTAGAGTTTCTTGGCAACCATGGGGTTGTGTTGCCATGGTAACAATGGGGTTGGGTTGCCATGGCAACCACGGGGTTGTGTTGCCATGGGACCCATGGGGTTGTGTTGCCATGGTAACCATGGGGTTGGGTTGCCATGGCAACTATGGGGTTTAGTTGCCATGGGAACCATGGGGTTGAGATGCCGTGGTAACCATTCAGTTGGGTTGCCGTGGTAACCATGCGGTTGTGTTGTTGTGGTAACCATGCGGTTGTGTTGCCATGGCAACCATGCCGTTGTGTTGCCATGGTAACCATGGGGTAGTGTTGCCATGGTAATCATGAGGTTGTGTTGCCATGGTAACCATGGGGTTTGGTTGCTATGGTTAGCATGGGGTTCTGTTGCCATCGTAACCATGGGGTTGGGTTGCCATGGCAATCGTGGGGTTGTGTTGCCATGGTACCCATGGCGTTTAGTTGCCATGGCAAATATGGGGTTGTGTTGCCATGGTAAGTATGGGGTTGTTTTGCAATGGTTATCAGGCGGTTCTTTTGGAATGGCAACCATGGGGTAGTGTTGCCATGGTAACCATGCGGTTGTGTTGCCATGGTAACCATGGGGTAGCGTTGCCATAGTAACCATGCGCTTGTGTTGCCATGGTAACCATGGGGTTGGGTTGCTATGGTTAGCATGGGGTTCTGTTGCCATCGTAACCATGCGGTTGGGTTTCCATGGTTACCATGGGGTTCTGTTGCCATGGTAACAATGGGGTAGTGTTGACATGGCAACCATGGGGTTGTGTTGCCATGGTAAGTATGGGGTTGGGTTGCAATGGTTATCAGGCGGTTCTTTTGGAATGGCAACCAAAGGGGTAGTGTTGCCATGGTAATCATGAGGTTGTGTTTACATGGTAACCATGGGGTAGCGTTGCCATAGTAACCATGCGGTTGTGTTGCCATGGTAACCATGGAGTTGGGTTGCCATGGCAACCATGGGGCTGTGTTGCCATGGTAACCATGGCGTTTATTTGCCATGGTAACGATGGGTTTGGGTTGCCATGGCAACCACGGGCTTGTGTTGCCATGGGAACCATGGGGTTGTGTTGCCATGGTAACTATGGGGTTGGGTTGCTATGGAAACTATGGGATTTAGTTGCCATGGCAACCATGGGGTTGAGATGCCGTGGTAACCATGCAGTTGGGTTGCCGTCGTAACCATGCGGTTGTGTTGTTGTTGTAACCATGCGGTTGTGTTTCCATGGTAACCATGGGGTTGGGTTGCCATGGCAACCACGGGGTTTGGTTGCTATGGTAACCATGGGGGTCTGTTGCCATGGTAACCATGGGGTTGGGTTGCCATGCCAACCATGGGGTTGTGTTGCCATGGTAACCATGGCGTTTAGTTGCCACGGCAACCATGGGGTTGCGTTTCCATGGTAAACATGGGGTAGTGTTGCCATGGCAACCATGGGGTTGTGTTGCCATGGTAACTATGGGGTTGGGTTGCAATGGTTATCAGGCGGTTCTTTTGGAATGGCAACCATGGGGTTGTGTTGCCATGGTAACCATGGGGTTTGGTTGCTATGGTTAGCATGGGGTTCTGTTGCCATGGTAACAATGGGGTAGTGTTGCCATGGCAACCATGGGGTTGTGTTGCCATGGTAACTATGGGGTTGGGTTGCAATGGTTATCAGGCGGTTCTTTTGGAATGGCAATAATGGGGTAGTGTGGCCATGGTAACCATGCGGTTGTGTTGCCATGGTAACCATGGGGTTGGGTTGCCATGGCAAGCACGGGGTTTGGTTGCTATGGTAACCATGGGGTTCTCTTGCCATGGTAACCATGGGGTTGGTTTGCCATGGCAACCATGGGGTTGTGTTGCCATGGTAACCATTCGGTTGTGTTGCCACGGTAACCATGGAGTAGTGTTGCCATGGTAACCATGGGGTTGTGTTGCCATGGTAACCATGGGGTTTGGTTGCTATGGTTAGCATGGGGTTCTGTTGCCATCGTAACCATGCGGTTGTGTTGCCATGGCAACCATGGGGTAGTGTTGCCATGGTAACCATGCGGTTGTGTTGCCATGGTAACCATGGGGTTTGGTTGCTATGGTTAGCATGGGGTTCTCTTGCCATCGTAACCATGGGGTTCTGTTGCCATGGTAACAATGGGGCAGTGTTGCCATGGCAACCATGGGGTTGTGTTGGCATGGTAAGTATGGGGTTGTGTTGCAATGGTTATCAGGCGGTTCTTTTGGAATGGCAACCACGGGGTTGTGTTGCCATAGTAACCATGGCGTTTAGTTGCCATGGCAACTATGGGGTTGTGTTGCCATGGTAACCATGGGGTAGTGTTTCCATGGCAACCATGAGGTTGTGTTGCCATTGTAACAATGGGGTTGGGTTGCCATGGCAACCACGGGCTTGTGTTGCCATGGGAACCATGGGGTTGTGTTGCCATGGTAACTATGGGCTTGGGTTGCTATGGCAACTATGGGGTTTAGTTGCCATGGCAACCATGGGGTTGAGATGCCGTGGTAACCATGCAGTTGGGTTGCCGTGGTAACCATGCGGTTGTGTTGTTGTGGTAACCATGCGGTTGTTTTGCTATGGTAACGATGGGGTTGGGTTGCCATGGCAACCACGGGGTTTGGTTGCTATGGTAACCATGGGGTTCTGTTGCCATGGTAACCATGGGGTTGGGTTTCCATGGCAACCATGCGGTTGTGTTGCCATGGTAACCATGCCGTTGTGTTGCCATGGCAACCATGGGGTAGTGTTGCCATGGTAACCATGCGGTTGTGTTGCCATGGCAACCATGGGGTAGTGTTGCCATGGCAACCATGCGGTTGTGTTGCCATGGTAACCATGGGGTTTAGTTGCCATGGCAACTATGGGGTTCTGTTGCCATGGTAACCATGGGGTAGTGTTGCCATGGCAACCATGGGGTTGTGTTGCCATGGTAAGTATGGTGTTGGGTTGCAATGGTTATCAGGCGGTTCTTTTGGAATGGCAACCATGGGGTAGTGTTGCCATGGTAACAATGGGGTTGTGTTGCCATGGTAACCATGGGGTAGCGTTGCCATAGTAACCATGCGGTTGTGTTGCCATGGTAACCATGGGGTTGGGTTGCCATGGCAACCATGGGGTTGTGTTGCCATGGTAACCATGGCGTTTAGTTTCCATGGCAACTATGGGGTTCTGTTGCCATGGTAACCATGGGGTAGTGTTGCCATGGCAACCATGGGGTTGTGTTGCCATGGTAACAATGGGGTTGGGTTGCCATGGCAACCACGGGGTTGTGTTGCCATGGGAACCATGGGGTTGTGTTGCCATGGTAACTATGGGGTTGGGTTGCTATGGCAACTATGGGGTTTAGTTGCCATGGCAACCATGGGGTTGAGATGCCGTGGTAACCATGCAGTTGGGTTGCCGTGGTAACCATGCAATTTTGTTGTTTTGGTAACCATGGGGTTGTGTTGCCATGGTAACGATGGGGTTGGGTTGCCATGGCAAGCACGGGGTTTGGTTGCTATGGTAACCATGGGGTTCTGTTGCCATGGTAACCATGCGGTTGTGTTGCCATGGTAACCATGGGGTTTGGTTGCTATGGTTAGCATGGGGTTCTGTTGCCATCGTAACCATGGGGTTGGGTTGCCATGCCAACCATGGGGTTGTGTTGCCATGGTAACCATGGCGTTTAGTTGCCACGGCAACCACGGGGTTGCGTTTCCATGGTAACCATGGGGTAGTGTTGCCATGGCAACCATGGGGTTGTGTTGCCATGGTAACTATGGGGTTGGGTTGCAATGGTTATCAGGCGGTTCTTTTGGAATGGCAACCATGGGGTTGTGTTGCCATGGTAACCATGGGGTTTGGTTGCTATGGTTAGCATGAGGTTCTGTTGCCATGGTAACCATGGGGTAGTGTTGCCATGGCAACCATGGGGTTGTGTTGCCATGGTAACTATGGGATTGGGTTGCAATGGTTATCAGGCGGTTCTCTTGGAATGGCAACCATGGGGTAGTGTTGCCATGGTAACCATGCGGTTGTGTTGCCATGGTAACCATGGGGTTGGGTTGCCATGGCAAGCACGGGGTTTGGTTGCTATGGTAACCATGGGGTTCTCTTGCCATGGTAACAATGGGGTTGGGTTGCCATGGCAACCATGGGGTTGTGTTGCCATGGTAACCATGCGGTTGTGTTGCCACGGTAACCATACAGTTGTGTTGCCATGGCAACCATGGGGTAGTGTTGCCATGGTAATCATGAGGTTGTGTTGCCATGGTAACCATGGGGTTTGGTTGCTATGGTTAGCATGGGGTTCTGTTGCCATCGTAACCATGGGGTTGGGTTGCCATGGCAACCATGGGGTAGTGTTGCCATGGTAACCGTGCGGTTGTGTTGCCATGGTAACCATGGGGTTTGGTTGCTATGGTTAGCATGGGGTTCTCTTGCCATCGTAACCATGGGGTTCTGTTGCCATGGTAACAATGGGGCAGTGTTGCCATGGCAACCATGGGGTTGTGTTGGCATGGTAAGTATGGGGTTGTGTTGCAATCGTTATCAGTCGGTTCTTTTGGAATGGCAACCATGGGGTTGTGTTGCCATGGTAACCATGGCGTTTAGTTGCCATGGCAACTATGGGGTTGTGTTGCCATGGTAACCATGGGGTAGTGTTTCCATGGCAACCATGAGGTTGTGTTGCCATGGTAACAATGGGGTTGGGTTGCCATGGCAACCACGGGCTTGTGTTGCCATGGGAACCATGGGGTTGTGTTGCCATGGTAACTATGGGCTTGGGTTGCTATGGCAACTATGGGGTTTAGTTGCCATGGCAACCATGGGGTTGAGATGCCGTGGTAACCATGCAGTTGGGTTGCCGTGGTAACCATGCGGTTGTGTTGTTGTGGTAACCATGCGGTTGTTTTGCTATGGTAACGATGGGGTTGGGTTGCCATGGCAACCACGGGGTTTGGTTGCTATGGTAACCATGGGGTTCTGTTGCCATGGTAACCATGGGGTTGGGTTTCCATGGCAACCATGGGGTTGTGTTGCCATGGTAACCATGCGGTTGTGTTGCCATGGTAACCATGCCGTTGTGTTGCCATGGCAACCATGGGGTAGTGTTGCCATGGTAACCATGCGGTTGTGTTGCCATGGCAACCATGGGGTTGGGTTGCCATGGCAACCATGGGGTAGTGTTGCCATGGTAACCATGCGGTTGTGTTGCCATGGTAACCATGGGGTTTGGTTGCTATGGTTAGCATGGGGTTCTCTTGCCATCGTAACCATGGGGTTCTGTTGCCATGGTAACAATGGGGCAGTGTTGCCATGGCAACCATGGGGTTGTGTTGGCATGGTAAGTATGGGGTTGTGTTGCAATGGTTATCAGGCGGTTCTTTTGGAATGGCAACCATGGGGTTGTGTTGCCATGGTAACCATGGCGTTTAGTTGCCATGGCAACTATGGGGTTGTGTTGCCATGGTAACCATGGGGTAGTGTTTCCATGGCAACCATGAGGTTGTGTTGCCATTGTAACAATGGGGTTGGGTTGCCATGGCAACCACGGGCTTGTGTTGCCATGGGAACCATGGGGTTGTGTTGCCATGGTAACTATGGTCTTGGGTTGCTATGGCAACTATGGGGTTTAGTTGCCATGGCAACCATGGGGTTGAGATGCCGTGGTAACCATGCAGTTGGGTTGCCGTGGTAACCATGCGGTTGTGTTGTTGTGGTAACCATGCGGTTGTTTTGCTATGGTAACGATGGGTTTGGGTTGCCATGGCAACCACGGGGTTTGGTTGCTATGGTAACCATGGGGTTCTGTTGCCATGGTAACCATGGGGTTGGGTTTCCATGGCAACCATGGGGTTGTGTTGCCATGGTAACCATGCGGTTGTGTTGCCATGGTAACCATGCCGTTGTGTTGCCATGGCAACCATGGGGTAGTGTTGCCATGGTAACCATGCGGTTGCGTTGCCATGGCAACCATGGGGTAGTGTTGCCATGGCAACCATGCGGTTGTGTTGCCATGGTAACCATGGGGTTTAGTTGCCATGGCAACTATGGGGTTCTGTTGCCGTGGTAACCATGGGGTAGTGTTGCCATGGCAACCATGGGGTTGTGTTGCCATGGTAAGTATGGTGTTGGGTTGCAATGGTTATCAGGCGGTTCTTTTGGAATGGCAACCATGGGGTTGTGTTGCCATGGTAACTATGGGGTTGGGTTGCCATGGTAACCATGGGGTAGCGTTGCCATAGTAACCATGCGGTTGTGTTGCCATGGTAACCATGGGGTTGGGTTGCCATGGCAACCATGGGGTTGTGTTGCCATGGTAACCATGGCGTTTAGTTTCCATGGCAACTATGGGGTTCTGTTGCCATGGTTACCATGGGGTAGTGTTGCCATGGCAACCATGGGGTTGTGTTGCCATGGTAACAATGGGGTTGGGTTGCCATGGCAACCACGGGGTTGTGTTGCCATGGGAACCATGGGGTTGTGTTGCCATGGTAACTATGGGGTTGGGTTGCTATGGCAACTATGGGGTTTAGTTGCCATGGCAACCATGGGGTTGAGATGCCGTGGTAACCATGCAGTTGGGTTGCCGTGGTAACCATGCAATTTTGTTGTTTTGGTAACCATGGGGTTGTGTTGCCATGGTAACGATGGGGTTGGGTTGCCATGGCAAGCACGGGGTTTGGTTGCTATGGTAACCATGGGGTTCTCTTGCCATGGTAACCATGGGGTTGTGTTGCCATGGCAACCATGCGGTTGTGTTGCCATGGTAACCATGGGGTTTAGTTGCCATGGCAACTATGGGGTTCTGTTGCCATGGTAACCATGGGGTAGTGTTGCCATGGCAACCATGGGGTTGTGTTGCCATGGTAAGTATGGTGTTGGGTTGCAATGGTTATCAGGCGGTTCTTTTGGAATGGCAACCATGGGGTAGTGTTGCCATGGTAACAATGGGGTTGTGTTGCCATGGTAACCATGGGGTAGCGTTGCCATAGTAACCATGCGGTAGTGTTGCCATGGTAACCATGGCGTTTACTTTCCATGGCAACTATGGGGTTCTGTTGCCATGGTAACCATGGGGTAGTGTTGCCATGGCAACCATGGGGTTGTGTTGCCATGGTAACAATGGGGTTGGGTTGCCATGGCAACCACGGGGTTGTGTTGCCATGGGAACCATGGGGTTGTGTTGCCATGGTAACTATGGGGTTGGGTTGCTATGGCAACTATGGGGTTTAGTTGCCATGGCAACCATGGGGTTGAGATGCCGTGGTAACCATGCAGTTGGGTTGCCGTGGTAACCATGCAATTTTGTTGTTTTGGTAACCATGGGGTTGTGTTGCCATGGTAACGATGGGGTTGGGTTGCCATGGCAAGCACGGGGTTTGGTTGCTATGGTAACCATGGGGTTCTCTTGCCATGGTAACCATGGGGTTGTGTTGCCATGGCAACCATGCGGTTGTGTTGCCATGGTAACCATGGGGTTTAGTTGCCATGGCAACTATGGGGTTCTGTTGCCATGGTAACCATGGGGTAGTGTTGCCATGGCAACCATGGGGTTGTGTTGCCATGGTAAGTATGGTGTTGGGTTGCAATGGTTATCAGGCGGTTCTTTTGGAATGGCAACCATGGGGTAGTGTTGCCATGGTAACAATGGGGTTGTGTTGCCATGGTAACCATTGGGTAGCGTTGCCATAGTAACCATGCGGTTGTGTTGCCATGGTAACCATGGGGTTGGGTTGCCATGGCAACCATGGGGTTGTGTTGCCATGGTAACCATGGCGTTTAGTTTCCATGGCAACTATGGGGTTCTGTTGCCATGGTAACCATGGGGTAGTGTTGCCATGGCAACCATGGGGTTGTGTTGCCATGGTAACAATGGGGTTGGGTTGCCATGGCAACCACGGGGTTGTGTTGCCATGGGAACCATGGGGTTGTGTTGCCATGGTAACTATGGGGTTGGGTTGCTATGGCAACTATGGGGTTTAGTTGCCATGGCAACCATGGGGTTGAGATGCCGTGGTAACCATGCAGTTGGGTTGCCGTGGTAACCATGCAATTTTGTTGTTTTGGTAACCATGGGGTTGTGTTGCCATGGTAACGATGGGGTTGGGTTGCCATGGCAAGCACGGGGTTTGGTTGCTATGGTAACCATGGGGTTCTCTTGCCATGGTAACCATGGGGTTGTGTTGCCATGGCAACCATGGGGTTGTGTTGCCATGGTAACCATGCGGTTGTGTTGCCACGGTAACCATGCAGTTGTGTTGCCATGGCAACCATGGGGTAGTGTTGCCATGGTAACCATGCGGTTGTGTTGCCATGGTAACCATGGGGTTTGGTTGCTATGGTTAGCATGGGGTTCTGTTGCCATCGTAACCATGGGGTTGGGTTGCCATGCCAACCATGGGGTTGTGTTGCCATGGTAAGTATGGTGTTGGGTTGCAATGGTTATCAGGCGGTTCTTTTGGAATGGCAACCATGGGGTAGTGTTGCCATGGTAACAATGGGGTTGTGTTGCCATGGTAACCATGGGGTAGCGTTGCCATAGTAACCATGCGGTTGTGTTGCCATGGTAACCATGGGGTTGGGTTGCCATGGCAACCATGGGGTTGTGTTGCCATCGTAACCATGGGGTTGGGTTGCCATGCCAACCATGGGGTTGTGTTGCCATGGTAACCATGGCGTTTAGTTGCCACGGCAACCACGGGGTTGCGTTTCCATGGTAACCATGGGGTAGTGTTGCCATGGCAACCATGGGGTTGTGTTGCCATGGTAACTATGGGGTTGGGTTGCAATGGTTATCAGGCGGTTCTTTTGGAATGGCAACCATGGGGTTGTGTTGCCATGGTAACCATGGGGTTTGGTTGCTATGGTTAGCATGGGGTTCTGTTGCCATGGTAACCATGGGGTAGTGTTGCCATGGCAACCATGGGGTTGTGTTGCCATGGTAAGTACGGGATTGGGTTGCAATGGTTATCAGGCGGTTCTTTTGGAATGGCAACCATGGGGTAGTGTTGCCATGGTAACCATGCGGTTGTGTTGCCATGGTAACCATGGGGTTGGGTTGCAATGGCAAGCACGGGGTTTGGTTGCTATGGTAACCATGGGGTTCTCTTGCCATGGTAACCATGGGGTTGGGTTGCCATGGCAACCATGGGGTTGTGTTGCCATGGTAACCATGCGGTTGTGTTGCCACGGTAACCATACAGTTGTGTTGCCATGGCAACCATGGGGTAGTGTTGCCATGGTAATCATGAGGTTGTGTTGCCATGGTAACCATGGGGTTTGGTTGCTATGGTTAGCATGGGGTTCTGTTGCCATGGTAACCATGGGGTAGTGTTGCCATGGCAACAATGGGGTTGCTTTGCCATGGTAACCATGGGGTAGTGTTGCCATGGCAACCATGGGGTTGTGTTGCCATGGTAACCATGGGGTAGTGTTGCCATGGCAACCATGGGGTTGTGTTGCCGTGGTAACGATGGTGTTTATTTGCCATGGTAACGATGGGTTTGGGTTGCCATGGCAACCACGGGCTTGTGTTGCCATGGGAACCATGGGGTTGTGTTGCCATGGTAACTATGGGGTTGGGTTGCTATGGAAAGTATGGGGTTTAGTTGCCATGGCAACCATGGGGTTGAGATGCCGTGGTAACCATGCAGTTGGGTTGCCGTGGTAACCATGCGGTTGTGTTGTTGTGGTAACCATGTGGTTGTGTTGCCATGGCAACCATGGGGTTGTGTTGCCATGGTAAGTATGGGGTTGGGTTGCAATGGTTATCAGCCGGTTCTTTTGGAATGGCAACCATGCGGTAGTGTTGCCATGGTAATCATGCGGTTGTGTTGCCATGGTAACCATGGGGTTGGGTTGCCATGGCAACCATGGGGTTGTGTTGCCATGGTAACCATGGCGTTTAGTTGCCATGGCAACTATGGTATACTGTTGCCATGGTAACCATGGGGTAGTGTTTCCATGGCAACCATGGGGTTGCGTTGCCATGGTAACAATGGGGTTGGGTTGCCATGGCAACCACGGGGTTGTGTTGCCATGGGAACCATGGGGTTGTGTTGCCATGGTAACTATGGGGTTGGGTTGCTATGGCAACTATGGGGTTTAGTTGCCATGGCAACCATGGGGTTGAGATGCCGTGGTAACCATGCAGTTGGGTTGCCGTGGTAACCATGCAATTTTGTTGTTTTGGTAACCATGGGGTTGTGTTGCCATGGTAACGATGGGGTTGGGTTGCCATGGCAAGCACGGGGTTTGGTTGCTATGGTAACCATGGGGTTCTCTTGCCATGGTAACCATGGGGTTGTGTTGCCATGGCAACCATGCGGTTGTGTTGCCATGGTAACCATGCGGTTGTGTTGCCACGGTAACCATGCAGTTGTGTTGTCATGGCAACCATGGGGTAGTGTTTCCATGGTAACCATGCGGTTGTGTTGCCATGGTAACCATGGGGTTTGGTTGCTATGGTTAGCATGGGGTTCTGTTGCCATGGTAACCATGGGGTAGTGTTGCCATGCCAACCATGGGGTTGTGTTGCCATGGTAAGTATGGTGTTGGGTTGCAATGGTTATCAGGCGGTTCTTTTGGAATGGCAACCATGGGGTAGTGTTGCCATGGTAACAATGGGGTTGTGTTGCCATGGTAACCATGGGGTAGCGTTGCCATAGTAACCATGCTGTTGTGTTGCCATGGTAACCATGGGGTTGGGTTGCCATGGCAACCATGGGGTTGTGTTGCCATGGTAACCATGGCGTTTAGTTGCCATGGCAACTATGGGGTTCTGTTGCCATGGTAACCATGGGGTAGTGTTGCCATGGCAACCATGGGGTTGTGTTGCCATGGTAACAATGGGGTTGGGTTGCCATGGCAACCACGGGGTTGTGTTGCCATGGGAACCATGGGGTTGTGTTGCCATGGTAACTATGGGGTTGGGTTGCTATGGCAACTATGGGGTTTAGTTGCCATGGCAACCATGGGGTTGAGATGCCGTGGTAACCATGCAGTTGGGTTGCCGTGGTAACCATGCAATTTTGTTGTTTTGGTAACCATGGGGTTGTGTTGCCATGGTAACGATGGGGTTGGGTTGCCATGGCAAGCACGGGGTTTGGTTGCTATGGTAACCATGGGGTTCTCTTGCCATGGTAACCATGGGGTTGTATTGCCATGGCAACCATGCGGTTGTGTTGCCATGGTAACCATGCGGTTGTGTTGCCATGGTAACCATGGGGTTTGGTTGCTATGGTTAGCATGGGGTTCTGTTGCCATCGTAACCATGGGGTTGGGTTGCCATGCCAACCATGGGGTTGTGTTGCCATGGTAACCATGGCGTTTAGTTGCCACGGCAACCACGGGGTTGCGTTTCCATGGTAACCATGGGGTAGTGTTGCCATGGCAACCATGGGGTTGTGTTGCCATGGTAACTATGGGGTTGGGTTGCAATGGTTATCAGGCGGTTCTTTTGGAATGGCAACCATGGGGTTGTGTTGCCATGGTAACCATGGGGTTTGGTTGCTATGGTTAGCATGGGGTTCTGTTGCCATGGTAACCATGGGGTAGTGTTGCCATGGCAACCATGGGGTTGTGTTGCCATGGTAACTACGGGATTGGGTTGCAATGGTTATCAGGCGGTTCTTTTGGAATGGCAACCATGGGGTAGTGTTGCCATGGTAACCATGCGGTTGTGTTGCCATGGTAACCATGGGGTTGGGTTGCCATGGCAAGCACGGGGTTTGGTTGCTATGGTAACCATGGGGTTCTCTTGCCATGGTAACCATGGGGTTGGGTTGCCATGGCAACCATGGGGTTGTGTTGCCATGGTAACCATGCGGTTGTGTTGCCACGGTAACCATACAGTTGTGTTGCCATGGCAACCATGGGGTAGTGTTGCCATGGTAATCATGAGGTTGTGTTGCCATGGTAACCATGGGGTTTGGTTGCTATGGTTAGCATGGGGTTCTGTTGCCATCGTAACCATGGGGTTGGGTTGCCATGGCAACCATGGGGTCGTGTTGCCATGGTAACCATGGCGTTTAGTTGCCATGGCAACTATGGGGTTCTGTTGCCATGGTAACCATGGGGTAGTGTTGCCATGGCAACAATGGGGTTGCGTTGCCATGGTAACCATGGGGTAGTGTTGCCATGGCAACCATGGGGTTGTGTTGCCATGGTAACCATGGGGTAGTGTTGCCATGGCAACCATGGGGTTGTGTTGCCGTGGTAACGATGGTGTTTATTTGCCATGGTAACGATGGGTTTGGGTTGCCATGGCAACCACGGGCTTGTGTTGCCATGGGAACCATGGGGTTGTGTTGCCATGGTAACTATGGGGTTGGGTTGCTATGGAAACTATGGGGTTTAGTTGCCATGGCAACCATGGGGTTGAGATGCCGTGGTAACCATGCAGTTGGGTTGCCGTGGTAACCATGCGGTTGTGTTGTTGTGGTAACCATGTGGTTGTGTTGCCATGGTAACCTTGGGGTTTTGTTGCTATGGTTAGCATGGGGTTCTGTTGCCATCGTAACCATGGGGTTCTGTTGCCATGGTAACAATGGGGTAGTGTTGCCATGGCAACCATGGGGTTGTGTTGCCATGGTAAGTATGGGGTTGGGTTGCAATGGTTATCAGGCGGTTCTTTTGGAATGGCAACCATGCGGTACTGTTGCCATGGTAACCATGCGGTTGTGTTGCCATGGTAACCATGGGGTTGGGTTGCCATGGCAACCATGGGGTTGTGTTGCCATGGTAACCATGGCGTTTAGTTGCCATGGCAACTATGGTATACTGTTGCCATGGTAACCATGGGGTAGTGTTTCCATGGCAACCATGGGGTTGCGTTGCCATGGTAACAATGGGGTTGGGTTGCCATGGCAACCACGGGGTTGTGTTGCCATGGGAACCATGGGGTTGTGTTGCCATGGTAACTATGGGGTTGGGTTGCTATGGCAACTATGGGGTTTAGTTGCCATGGCAACCATGGGGTTGAGATGCCGTGGTAACCATGCACTTGGGTTGCCGTGGTAACCATGCGGTTGTGTTGTTGTGGTAACCATGCGGTTGTTTTGCCATGGTAACCATGCCGTTGTGTTGCCATGGCAACCATGGGGTAGTGTTGCCATGGTAACCATGCGGTTGTGTTGCCATGGTAACCATGCCGTTGTGTTGCCATGGCAACCATGGGGTAGTGTTGCCATGGCAACCATGCGGTTGTGTTGCCACGGTAACCATGGGGTTTAGTTGCCATGGCAACTATGGGGTTCTGTTGCCATGGTAACCATGGGGTAGTGTTGCCATGGCAACAATGGGGTTGTGTTGCCATGGTAACTATGGGGTTGGGTTGCAATGGTTATCAGGCGGTTCTTTTGGAATGGCAACCATGGGGTAGTGTTGCCATGGTGACCATGTGGTTGTGTTGCCATGGTAACCATGGGGTAGCGTTGCCATAGTAACCATGCAGTTTTGTTGCCATGATAACCATGGGGTTGGGTTGCCATGGTAACCATGCGGTTGTGTTGCCATGGCAACCATGGGGTTGTGTTGCCATGGTAACCATGCGGTTGTGTTGCCATGGTAACCATGGCGTTTAGTTGCCATGACAACTATGGGGTTCTATTGCCATGGTAACCATGTGGTAGTGTTGCCATGGCAACCATGGGATTGTGTTGCCATGGTAACTATGCGGTTGGGTTGCAATGGTTATCAGGCGGTTCTTTTGGAAAGGCAACCATGGGGTAGTGTTGCCATGGTAACCATGGGGTTGTGTTGCCATTGTAACCATGGGGTAGTGTTGCCATGGCAACCATGGGGTTGTGTTGCCGTGGTAACCATGGGGTTTTGTTCCCATGGCAACCATGGCGTTTATTTGCCATGGTAACGATGGGTTTGGGTTGCCATGGCAACCACGGGGTTGTGTTGCCATGGTAAGTATGGGGTTGGGTTGCTATGGAAACTATGGGGTTTAGTTGCCATGGCAACCATGGGGTTGAGATGCCTTGGTAACCATGCAGTTGGGTTGCCGTGGTAACCATGCGGTTTTGTTGTTGTGGTAACCATGCGGTTGTGTTGCCATGGAAACCATGGGGTTGGGTTGCCATGGCAACCACGGGGTTTGGTTGCTATGGTAACCATGGGGTTGTGTTGCCATGGTAACCATGGCGTTTAGTTGCCACGGCAACCATGGGGTTGCGTTTCCATGGTAACCATGGGGTAGTGTTGCCATGGCAACCATCGGGTTGTGTTGCCATGGTATGTATGGGGTTGGGTTGCAATGGTTATCAGGCGGTTCTTTTGGAATGGCAACCATGGGGTAGTGTTGCCATGGTAACCATGCGGTTGTGTTGCCATGGTAACGATGGAGCTGGGTTGCCATGGCAACGATGGGGTTGTGTTGCCATGGGAACCATGGGGTTGTGTTGCCATGGTAACCGTGGCGTTTAGTTGCCATGGCAACTATGGGGTACTGTTGCCATGGTAACCATGGGGTAGTGTTGCCATGGCAAACATGGGGTTGTGTTGCGATAGTAACGATGGGGTTGGGTTGCCATGGCAACCACGGGGTTGTGTTGCCATGGTAACTATGGGGTTGGGTTGCTATGGCAACTATGGGGTTTAGTTGCCATGGAAACCATGCGGTTGAGATGCCGTGGTAACCATGCGGTTGTGTTGCCATGGTAACCATGGGGTAGTGTTGCCATGGCAACCATGGGGTTGTGTTGCCATGGTAACTATGGGGTTGGGTTGCAATGGTTATCAGGCGGTTCTTTTGGAATGGCAACAGTGGGGTAGTGTTCCCGTGGTAACCATGCGGTTGTGTTGTTGTGGTAACCATGCGGTTGTGTTGCCATGGTAACCATGGGGTTGGGTTGCCATGGCAAGCACGGGGTTTGGTTGCTATGGTAACCATTCGGTTGTGTTGCCATGGTAACCATGGGGTTGTGTTGCCATGGTAACCATGGCGTTTTAGTTGCCATTACAACTATGGGGAGGTTTTGCCATGGTAACCATGGGGTAGTGTTGCCATGGCAACCATGGGGTTGTGTTGCCATGGTAACCATGAGGTTGGGTTGCCATGGCAACCACGGGGTTGTGTTGCCATGGGAACCATGGGGTTGTGTTGCCATGGTAACCGTGGCGTTTAGTTGCCATGGTAACGATGTGGTTGGGAGCCATGGCAACCATGGGGTTGTGTTGCCATGGGAACCATGGGGTTATTTTGCCATGGTAACTATGGGGTTGGGTTGCTATGGCAACTATGGGGTTTAGTTGCCATGGCAACCATGGGGTTGAGATGCCGTGGTAACCATGCAGTTGGGTTGCCGTGGTAACCATGCGGTTGTGTTGTTGTGGTAACCATGCGGTTGTGTTTCCATGGCAACCATGGGGTTGGGTTGCCATGGCAACCACGGGGTTTTGTTGCTATGGTAAACATGGGGTTCTGTTGCCATGATAACCATGGGGTTGGGTTTCCATTCCAACCATGGGGTTGTGTTGCCATGGTAACTATGGTGTTGGGTTGCAATGGTTATCAGGCGGTTCTTTTTGAATGGCAACCATGGGGTTGTGTTGCCATGGTAACCATGGGGTTGGGTTGCAATGGTTATCAGGCGATTCTTTTGGAAAGGCAACCATGGGGTAGTGTTGCCATGGTAACCATGCGGTTGTGTTGCCATGGTAACCATGGGGTAGCGTTGCCATATTAACCATGCGGTTGTGTTGCCATGGTAACCATGGGGTTGGGTTGCCATGGCAACCATGGGGTTGTGTTGCCATGTTAAGTATGGGGTTGGGTTGCAATGGTTATCAGGCGGTTCTTTTGGAATGGCAACCATGGGGTAGTGTTGCCATGGTAACCATGCGGTTGTGTTGCCATGGCAACCATGGGGTTTTGTTGCCATGGCAACTATGGGGTTCTGTTGCCATGGTAACCATGGGGTAGTGTTGCCATGGCAACCATGGGGTTGTGTTGCCATGGCAACCATGGGGTTGGGTTGCAATGGTTATCAGGCGATTCTTTTGGAATGGCAACCATGGGGTAGTGTTGCCATGGTAACCATGGTGTTCTGTTGCCATGGTAACTATGGGGTAGTGTTGCCATGGCAACCATGGGGTTGTGTTGCCATGGTAATTATGGGGTTGGGTTGCAATGGTTATCAGGCGGTTCTTTTGGAATGGCAATCATGGGGTAGTGTTGCCATGGTGACCATGCGGTTGTGTTGCCATGGCAACCATGGGGTTGGGTTCCATTGGCAACCACGGGGTTTGGTTGCTATGGTAACCATGTAGTTCTCTTGCCATGGTAACCATGGGGTTGGGTTGCTATGGTTAGCATGGGGTTCTGTTGCCATGGTAACCGTGGGGTAGTGTTGCCATGGGAACCATGGGGTTGTGTTGCCATGGTAAGTATGGCGTTGGGTTGCAATGGTTATCAGGCGGTTCTTTTGGAATGGCAACCATGGGGTAGTGTTGCTATGGTAACCATGCAGTTGTGTTGCCATGGTAACCATGGGGTAGCGTTTCCATAGTAACCATGCGGTTTTGTTGCCATGGTAACCATGCGGTTGTGTTGCCATGGTAACCATGGGGTAGTGTTGCCATGGCAACCATGCGGTTGTGTTGCCATGGTAACCATGGGGTTGGGTTGCCATGGTAACCATGCGGTTGTGTTGCCACGGTAACCATGGGGTAGCGTTGCCATGGTAACTATGCGGTTGTGTTGCCACGGTAACCACGGGGTTGGGTTGCCATGGCAACCACGGGGTTGTGTTGCCATGGGAACCATGGCGTTTAGTTGCCATGGCAACTATGGGGTTCTGTTGCCATGGTAACCATGGGGTAGTGTTTCCATGGTAAGCATGGGGTTCTGTTGCCATGGCAACGATGGGGTTGAGATGCCGTGGTAACCATGCAGTTGGGTTGCCGTGGTAACCATGCAGTTGTGTTGTTGTGGTAACCATGCGGTTGTGTTGCCATGGTAACCATGGGGTTGGGTTGCCATTGCAACCACGGGGTTTGGTTGCTATGGTAACCATGATGTTCTGTAGCCATGGTAACCATGGCGTTTAGTTGCCATGGCAACTATGGGGTTCTGTTGCCATTGTAACAGTGGGCTAGTGTTGCCATGGCAACCATGGGGTTGTGTTGCCATGGTAACCAGGGGGTTGGGTTGCAATGGTTATCAGGCGGTTCTTTTGGAATGGCAACCATGGGGTAGTGTTGCCATGGAAACCATGCAGTTGTGTTTCCATGGTAACCATGGGGTAGTGTTGCCATGATAACCATGGGGTAGTGTTGCCATGATAACCATGGGGTTGTGTTGCCATGGTAACCATGGCGTTTAGTTGCCATGGCAACTATGAGATACTGTTGCCATGGTAACCATGGGGTAGTGTTGCCATGGCAACCATCGGGTTGTGTTGCCATGGTAACGATGGGGTTGGGTTGCCATGGCATCCACGGGGTTGTGTTGCCATGGGAACCATGGGGTTGTGTTGCCATGGTAACTATGGGGTTGGGTTGCTATGGAAACTATGGGGTTTAGTTGCCATGGCAACCATGGGGTCGAGATGCCGTGGTAACCATGCAGTTGGGTTGCCGTGATAACCATGAGGTTGTGTTGTTGTGGTAACCATGCCGTTGTGTTGCCATGGAAACCATGGGGTTGGGTTGCCATGGTAACCATGGCGTTTAGTTGCCATGGCAACTATGGGGTTCTGTTGCCATGGTAACCATGGGGTAGTATTGCCATGGCAACCATGGGGTTGTGTTGCCATGGTAACCATGGGGTTGGGTTGCCATGGTAACCATGGGGTTGTGTTGCCATGGTAACCATGGGGTTGGGTTGCCATGGCAACCATGGGGTTGTGTTGCCATGGTAACCATGGGGTAGTATTGCCATGGCAACCATGGGGTTGTGTTGCCGTGGTAACCATGGGGTTGGGTTGCCATGGTAACCATGGGGTTGGGTTGCCATGCCAACCATGGGGTTGTGTTGCCATGGTAACCATGGCGTTCAGTTGCCACGGCAACCATGGGGTTGCGTTTCCATGGTAACCATGGGGTAGTGTTGCCATGACAACCATGGGGTTGTGTTGCCATGGTAACTATGGGGTTGGGTTGCAATGGTTATCAGGCGGTTCTTTTGGAATGGCAACCATGCGGTTGTGTTGCCATGGTAACCATGGGGTTTGGTTGCTATGGGTTAGCATGGGGTTCTGTTGCCATGGTAACCATGGGGCAGTGTTGCCATGGCAACCATGGGATAGTGTTGCCATGGTAACTATGGGGTTGGGTTGCAGTGGTTATCAGGCGGTTCTTTTGGAATGGCAATCATGGGGTAGTGTTGCCATGGTATCCATGCGGTTGTGTTGCCATGGTAACCATGGGGTTGGGTTGCAATGGAAACCACGGGGTTTGGTTGCTATGGTAACCATGGCGTTCTGTTGCCATGGTAACCATGCGGTTGGGTTCCCATGGTAACCATGGGGTTCTGTTGCCATGGTAACCATGGGGTAGTGTTGCCATGGCAACCATGGGGTTGTGTTGCCATGGTAAGTATGGGGTTGGGTTGCAATGGTTATCAGGCGGTTCTTTTGGAATGGCAACCATGGGGTAGTGTTGCCATGGTAACCATGCGGTTGTGTTGCCATGGTAACCATGCAGTTGGGTTGCCATGGCAACCATGGGGTTGTGTTGCCATGGCAACTATGGGGTTCTGTTGCCATGGTAACCGTGGGGTAGTGTTGCCATGGCAACCATGGGGTTGTGTTGCCATGGTAACAATGGGGTTGGGTTGCCATGGCAACCACGGGGTTGTGTTGCCATGGGAACCATGGGGTTTTGTTGTCATGGTAACTATGGGGTTGGGTTGCTATGGCAACTATGGGGTTCAGTTGCCATGGCAACCATGGGGTTGAGATGCCGTGGTAACCATGCAGTTGGGTTGCCGTGGTAGCCATGCGGTTGTGTTGTTGTGGTAACCATGCGGTTGTGTTGCCATGGTAACCATGGGGTTGGGTTGCCATGGCAAGCACGGGGTTTGGTTGCTATGGTAACCATGGGGTTCTCTTGCCTTGGTAACCATGGGGTTGGGTTCCCATGGCAACCATGGTGTTGTGTTGCCATGGTAACCATGCGGTTGTGTTGCCATGGTAACCATGCAGTTGTGTTGCCATGGCAACCATGGGGTAGTGTTGCCATGGGAACCATGCGGTTGTGTAGCCATGGGAACCATGGGGATTGGTTGCTATGGTTAGCATGGGGTTCTGTTGCCATCGTAACCATGGGTTTGGGTTGCCATGGCAACCATGGGGTTGTGTTGCCATGGTAACCATGGCGTTTAGTTGCCATGGCAACTATGGGGTTCTGTTGCCATGGTAACCATGGGGTAGTGATGCCATGGCAACCATGGGGTTGTGTTGCCATGGTAACCATGGGGTAGTGTTGCCATGGCAACCATGGGGTTGTGTTGCCGTGGTAACGATGGGGTTGTTTTTCCATGGCAACCACGGGGTTGTGTTGCCATGGGAACCATGGGGTTGTGTTGCCATGGTAACCATGGCGTTTATTTGCCATGGTAACGATGGGTTTGGGTTGCCATGGCAACCACGGGCTTGTGTTGCCATGGGAACCATGGGGTTGTGTTGCCATGGTATACTATGGGGTTGGGTTGCTATGGCAACTATGGGGTTTAGTTGCCATGGCAACCATGGGGTTGATATGCCGTGGTAACCATGCAGTTGGGTTGCCGTGGTAACCATGCGGTTGTGTTGTTGTGGTAACCATGCGGTTGTTTTGCCATGGTAACCATGGGGTGGGGTTGCCATGGCAACCACGGGGTTTGGTTGCTATTGTAACCATGGGGGTCTGTTGCCATGGTAACCATGGGGTTGGGTTGCCATGCCAACCATGGGGTTGTGTTGCCATGGTAACCATGGCGTTTATTTGCCAAGGCAACCATGGGATTGCGTTTCCATGGCAACCATGGGGTAGTGTTGCCATGGCAACCATGGGGTTGTGTTGCCATGGTAACTATGGGGTTGGGTTGCAATGGTTATCAGGCTGTTCTTTTGGAATGGCAACCATGGGGTTGTGTTGCCATGGTAACCATTGGGTTTGGTTGCTATGGTTAGCATGGGGTTCTGTTGCGATGGTAACCATTGGGTAGTGTTGCCATGGCAACTATGGGGTTCTGTTGCCATGGTAACCATGGGGTAGTGTTGCCATGGCAACCGTGGGGTTGTGTTGCCATGGTAACCATGGGGTTGGGTTTCCATGGTAACCATGGGGTTGTGTTGCCATGGTAACCATGGGGTTGTGTTGCCATGGCAACCATGGGGTTGTGTTGCCATGGTAACCATGGTGTAGTATTGCCATGGCAACCATGGGGTTGTGTTGCCGTGGTAACCATGGGGTTGGGTTGCCATGGTAACCATGGGGTTGGGTTGCCATGCCAACCATGGGGTTGTGTTGCCATGGTAACCATGGCGTTCAGTTGCCACGGCAACCATGGGGTTGCGTTTCCATGGTAACCATGGGGTAGTGTTGCCATGACAACCATGGGGTTGTGTTGCCATGGTAACTATGGGGTTGGGTTGCAATGGTTATCAGGCGGTTCTTTTGGAATGGCAACCATGCGGTTGTTTTGCCATGGTAACCATGGGGTTTGGTTGCTATGTGTTAGCATGGGGTTCTGTTGCCATGGTAACCATGGGGTAGTGTTGCCATTGCAACCATGGGATAGTGTTTCCATGGTAACTATGGGGTTGGGTTGCAATGGTTATCAGGCGGTTCTTTTGGAATGGCAATCATGGGGTAGTGTTGCCATGGTAACCATGCGGTTGTGTTGCCATGGTAACCATGGGGTTGGGTTGCCATGGCAACCACGGGGTTTGGTTGCTATGGTAACCATGGCGTTCTGTTGCCATGGTAACCATGCGGTTGGGTTCCCATGGTAACCATGGGGTTCTGTTGCCATGGTAACCATGGGGTAGTGTTGCCATGGCAACCATGGGGTTGTGTTGCCATGGTAAGTATGGGGTTGGGTTGCAATGGTTATCAGGCGGTTCTTTTGGAATGGCAACCATGGGGTAGTGTTGCCATGGTAACCATGCGGTTGTGTTGCCATGGTAACCATGCAGTTGGGTTGCCATGGCAACCATGGGGTTGTGTTGCCATGGTAACAATGGGGTTGGGTTGCCATGGCAACTATGGGGTTCTGTTGCCATGGTAACCATGGGGTAGTGTTGCCATGGCAACCATGGGGTTGTGTTGCCATGGTAACAATGGGGTTGGGTTGCCATGGCAACCACGGGGTTGTGTTGCCATGGGAACCATGGGGTTGTGTTGTCATGGTAACTATGGGGTTGGGTTGCTATGGCAACTATGGGGTTCAGTTGCCATGGCAACCATGGGGTTGAGATTCCGTGGTAACCATGCAGTTGGGTTGCCGTGGTAACCATGCGGTTGTGTTGTTGTGGTAACCATGCGGTTGTGTTCCCATGGTAACCATGGGGTTGGGTTGCCATGGCAAGCACGGGGTTTGGTTGCTATGGTAACCATGGGGTTCTCTTGCCATGGTAACCATGGGGATGGGTTCCCATGGAAACCATGGTGTTGTGTTGCCATGGTAACCATGCGGTTGTGTTGCCATGGTAACCATGCAGTTTTGTTGCCATGGCAACCATGGAGTAGTTTTGCCATGGTAACCATGGAATTCTGTTGCCATGGTAACAATGGGGTAGTGTTGCCATGGCAACCATGGGGTTGTGTTGCCATGGTCAGTATGGGGTTGGGTTGCAATGGTTATCAGGCGGTTCTTTTGGAATGGCAATCATGGGGTAGTGTTGCCATGGTAACCATGGGGTAGTGTTGCCATGGCAACCATGGGGTTGTGTTGCCATGGTAACTATGGGGTTGGGTTGCAATGCTTATCAGGCGGTTCTTTTGGAATGGCAATCATGGGGTAGTGTTGCTATGGTAAACATGCGGTTGTGTTGCAATGGTAACCATGGGGTTGGGTTGCCATGGCAACCACGGGGTTTGGTTGCTATGGTAACCATGGGGTTCTGTTGCCATGGTAACCATGCGGTTGGTTTGCCATGGTAACCATGGGGTTCTGTTGCCATGGTAACAATGGGGTAGTGTTGCCATGGGAACCATGGGGTTGTGTTGCCATGGTAAGTATGGTGTTGGGTTGCAATGGTTATCAGGCGGTTCTTTTGGAATGGCAACCATGGGGTAGTGTTGCCATGGTAACCATGGGGTAGCGTTGCCATAGTAACCATGCGGTTGTGTTGCCATGGTAACCATGGGGTTGGGTTGCCATGGCAACCATGGGGTTGGGTTGCCATGGTAACCATGGCGTTTAGTTGCCATGGCAACTATGGGGTTCTGTTGCCATGGTAACCATGGGGTAGTGTTGCCATGGCAACCATGCGGTTGTGTTGCCATGGTAACAATGGGGTTGGGTTGCCATGGCAACCACGGGGTTGTGTTGCCATGGCAACCACGGGGTTGTGTTGCCATGGTAACTATGGGGTTGGGTTGCTATGGCAACTATGCGGTTTAGTTGCCATGGCAACCATGGGTTGAGATACCGTGGTAACCATGCAGTTGGGTTGCCGTGGTAACCATGCGGTTGTGTTGTTGTGGTAACCATGCGGTTGTGTTGCCATTATAACCATGGGGTTGGGTTGCCATGGCAACCACGGGGTTTGGTTGCTATAGTAACTATGGGGTTCTCTTGCCATGGTAAACATGGGGTTGGGTTGCCATGGCAACCATGGGGTTGTGTTGTCATGGAAACCATGCAGTTGTGTTGCCATGGCAACCATGGGGTAGTGTTGCCATGTTAACCATGGCGTTTGGTTGCTATGGTTAGCATGGGGTTCTGTTGCCATCGTAACCATGGGGTTGGGTTGCCATGGCAACCGTGGTGTTGTGTTGCCATGGTAACCATGGCGTTTAGTTGCCATGACAACTATGGGGTTCTGTTGCCATGGTAACCATGGGGTAGTGTTGCCGTGGCAACCATGGGGTTGTGTTGCCATGGTAACTATGGGGTTGGGTTGCAATGGTTATCAGGCGGTTCTTTTGGAATGGAAACCATGGGGAAGTGTTGCCATGGTAACCATGCGGTTGTGTTGCCATGGTAACCATGGGGTTTGATTGCTATGGTAACCATGGCGTTCTGTTGCCATGGTAACCATGGGGTTGGGTTACCATGGTAACCATGGGGTTCTGGTGCCATGGTAACCATGGGGTAGTGTTGCCATGGCAACCATGGGGTTGTGTTGCCATGGTAACCATGGGGTTGGTTTGCAATGCTTATCAGGCGGTTCTTTTGGAATGGCAACCATGGGGTAGTGTTTCCATGGTAACCATGCAGTTGTGTTGCCATGGCAACCATGGGGTTGTGTTGCCATGGTAACCATTGGGTTGTGTTGCCATGGTAACCATGGGGTTGTGTTGCCATGGCAACCACGGGGTTGTGTTGCCATGGGAACCATGGGGTTGTGTTGCCATGGTAACCATGGGGTTGGGTTGCCATGCCAACCACGGGGTTTGGTTGCTATGGTAACCATGGCATTCTGTTGCAATGGTAACCATGGGGTTGGGTTGCCATGGTAACCATGGCGTTTAGTTGCCATGGCAACTATGGGGTTCTGTTGCCATGGTAACCATGGGGTAGTGTTGCCATGGCAACCATGGGGTTGTGTTGCCATGGTATGTATGGGGTCGGGTTGCACTGGTTATCAGGCGGTTCTTTTGGAATGGCAACCATGGGGTAGTGTTGCAATGGTAACCATGCGGTTGTATTGCCATGGTAACGATGGGGTTGGGTTGCCATGGCAACCACGGGGTTGTTTTGCCATGGGAGCCATGGGGTTATGTTGCCATGGTAACCATGGCGTTTAGTTGCCATGGCAACTACGGGATACTGTTGCCATGGTAACCATGGGGTAGTGTTGCCATGGCAAACATGGGGTTGTGTTGCCATGGTAACGATGGGGTTGGGTTGCCATGCCAACACCGGGGTTGTGTTGCCATGGTAACCATGGCGTTTAGTTGCCATGGCAGAAGTGGGGTTGTGTTGCCATGGTAACCATGGGGTAGTGTTGCCATGGCAACCATGGGTTGTGTTGCCATGGTAACTATGGGGTTGGGTTACAATGGTTATGAGGCGGTCCTTTTGGAATTGCAATCATGGGGTAGTGTTGCCATGGTAACCATGCGGTTGTGTTGCCATGGTACCCATGGTGTTGGGTTGCCATGGCAACCACGGGGTTTTGTTGCTATGGTAACCATGGCGTTCTGTTGCCATGTAACCATGCGGTTGGGTTGCCATGGTAACCATGGGGTTCTGTTGCCATGGTAACCATGGGGTAGTGTTGCCATGGCAACCATGGGGTTGAGATGCCGTGGTAACCATGCAGTTGGGTTGCCGTGGTAACCATGCGGTTGTGTTGTTGTGGTAACCATGCGGTTGTGTTGCCATGGTAACCATGGGGTTGGGTTGCCATGGCAACCACGGGTTTTGGTTGCTATGGTAACCATGGCGTTCTGTTGCCATGGTAACCATGGGTTTGGGTTGCCATGGCAACCATGGGGTTGTGTTGCCATGGTAACCATGGCGTTTAGTTGCCATGGCAACTATGGGGTTCTGTTGACATGGTAACCATGGGGTAGTGTTGCCATGGCAACCATGGGGTTGTGTTGCCATGGTAAGTATGGGGTTGGGTTGCAATGGTTATCAGGCGTTTCTTTTGGAATGGCAACCATGGGGTAGTGTTTCCATGGTAACCATGCGGTTGTGTTGCCATGGTAACCATGGGGTTTGGTTAGCATGACAACTATGGGGTTCTGTTGCCATGGTAACCATGGGGTAGTGTTGCCATGGCAACCATGGGGTTGTGTTGCCATGGGAACCATGGGGTTGGGTTGCAATGGTTATCAGGCGGTTCTTTTGGAATGGCAACCATGGGGTAGTGTTGCCATGGTAACCATGCAGTTGTGTTGCCATGGTAACCATGGGGTAGTGTTGCCATGGCAACCATGGGGTTGTGTTGCCATGGTAACGATTGGGTTGGGTTGCCATTGCAACCACGGGGTTGTGTTGGCATGGGATCCATGGGGTTGTGTTGCCATGGTAACTATGGTGTTGGGTTGCTATGGAAACTATGGGGTTTAGTTGCCATGGCAACCATGGGGTCGAGAAGCCGTGGTAACCATGCAGTTGGGTTGCCGTGGTAACCATGCGGTTGTGTTGTTGTAGTAACCATGCCGTTGTGTTGCCATGGTAACCATGGGGTTGGGTTGCCATGGCAACCACGGGGTTTGGTTGCTATGGTAACCATGGCGTTCTGTTGCCATGGAAACCATGGGGTTGTTTGCCATGGTAACCATGGCGTTTTGTTGCCATGGCAACTATGGGGTTCTGTTGCCATGGTAACCATGGGGTAGTGTTGCCATGGCAACCATGGGTTGTGTTGCCATGGTAAGTATGGGGTTGGGTTGCAATGGTTATCAGGCGGTTCTTTTGGAATGGCAACCATGGGGTTGTGTTGTCATGGTAACTATGGGATAGTGTTGCCATGGCAACCATGGGGTTGTGTTGCCATGGTAACGATGGGGTTGGGTTGCCATGGCAACCACGGGGTTGTGTTGCCATGAGAACCATGGGGTTGTGTTGCCATGGTAACCATGTCGTTTAGTTGCCATGGTAACGATGGGGTTGGGAGCCATGGCAACCAGGGGGTTGTGTTGCCATGGGAACCATGGGGTTATTTTTCCATGGTAACTGTGGGGTTGGGTTGCTATGGAAACTATGGGGTTTAGTTGCCATGGCAACCATGGGGTTGAGATGCCGTGGTAACCATGCAGTTGGGTTGCCGTGGTAACCATGCGGTTGTGTTGTTGTGGTAACCATGCGGTTGTGTTTCCATGGTAACCATGGGGTTGGGTTGCCATGGCAACCACGGGGTATGGTTGCTATGGTAACCATGGGGTTCTGTTGCCATGGTAACCATGGGGTTGGGTTTCCATGCCAACCATGGGGTTGTGTTGCCATGGTAACCATGGCGTTTAGTTTCCATGGAACCATGGGGTTGCGTTTCCATGGTAACCATGCGGTAGCGTTGCCATGGCAACCATGGGGTTGTGTTGCCATGGTAACTATGGGGTTGGGTTGCAATGGTTATCAGGCGGTTCTTTTGGAATGGCAACCATGGGGTAGTGTTGCCATGGTAACCATGCGGTTGTGTTGCCATGGTAACCATGGGGTTGGGTTGCCAAGGCAACCACGGGGTTTGGTTGCTATGGTAACCATGGCGTTCTGTTGCCATGGTAACCATGGGTTTGGGTTACCATGGTAACCATGGGGTTCTGTTGCCATGGTAACCATGGGGTAGTGTTGCCATGGCAACCATGGGGTTGTGTTGCCATGGTAACCATGGGGTTGGGTTGCAATGGTTATCAGGCGGTTCTTTTGGAATGGCAACCATGGGGTAGTGTTGCCATGGTAACCATGCAGTTGTGTTGCCATGGTAACCATGGGGTAGTGTTGCCATGGTAACGATGGGGTTGGGTTGCCATGGCAACCATGGGGTTGTGTTGCCATGGTAACTATGGGGTTGGGTTGCTATGGCAACTATGGGGTTCAGTTGCCATGGCAACCATGGGGTTGAGATGCCGTGGTAACCATGCAGTTGGGTTGCCGTGGTAACCATTCGGTTGTGTTGTTGTGGTAACCATGCGGTTTTGTTGCCATGGTAACCATGGGGTTGGGTTGCCATGGAAACCACGGGGTTTGGTTGATATGGTAACCATGGGATTCTCTTGCCATGGTAACCATGGGTTTGGGTTGCCATGGCAACCATGGGGTTGTGTTGCCATGGTAACCATGGCGTTTAGTTGCCATGGCAACTATGGGGTTCTGTTGCCATGGTAACCATGGGGTAGTGTTGCCATGGCAACCATGGGGTTGTGTTGCCATGGTAACGATGGGGTTGGGTTTCCATGGCAACCACGGGGTTCTGTTGCCATGGGAACCATGGGGTTGTGTTGCCATGGTAACTATGGGGTTGGGTTGCTATGGCAACTATGGGGTTTAGTTGCCAAGGCAACCATGGGGTCGAGATGCCGTGGTAACCATGCAGTTGGGTTGCCGTGGTAACCATGCGGTTGTGTTGTTGTGGTAACCATGCCGTTGTGTTGCCATGGTAACCATGGGGTTGGGTTGCCATGCCAACCACGGGGTTTGGTTGCTATGGTAACCATGGCGTTCTGCTGCCATGGTAACCATGGGGTTGGGTTGCCATGGTAACCATGACGTTTATTTGCCATGGCAACTATGGGGTTCTGTTGCCATGGTAACCATGGGGTAGTGTTGCCATGGCAACCATGGGGTTGTGTTGCCATGGTATGTATGGGGTCGGGTTGCAATGGTTATCAGGCGGTTCTTTTGGAATGGCAACCATGGGGTAGTGTTGCCATGGTAACCATGCGGTTGTGTTGCCATGGTAACGATGGGGTTGGGTTGCCATGGCAACCACGGGGTTGTGTTGCCATGGGAGCCATGTGGTTGTGTTGCCATGGTAACCATGGCGTTTAGTTGCCATGGCAACTATGGGATACTGTTGCCATGGTAACCATGGGTTAGTGTTGCCATGGCAAACATGGGGTTGTGTTGCCATGGTAACGATGGGGTTGGGTTGCCATGGCAACCACGGGGTTGTGTTGCCATGGTAACCATGGCGTTTAGTTGCCATGGCAACTGTGGGGTTGTGTTGCCATGGTAACCATGGGGTAGTGTTGCCATGGCAACCATGGGTTGTGTTGCCATGGTAACTATGGGGTTGGGTTACAATGGTTATGAGGCGGTCCTTTTGGAATTGCAATCATGGGGTAGTGTTGCCATGGTAACCATGCGGTTGTGTTGCCATGGTACCCATGGTGTTGGGTTGCCATGGCAACAACGGGGTTTGTTTGCTTTGGTAACCATGGCGTTCTGTTGCCATGTAACCATGCGGTTGGGTTGCCATGGTAACCATGGGGTTCTGTTGCCATGGTAACCATGGGGTAGTGTTGCCATGGCAACCATGGGGTTGAGATGCCGTGGTAACCATGCAGTTGTGTTGCCATGGTAACCATGGGGTAGTGTTGCCATGGTAACCATGGGGTTGTGTTGCCATGGTAACGGTGGGGTTGGGTTGCCATGGCAACCATGGGGTTGTGTTGCCATGGTAACCATGGGGTTCTGTTGCCATGGTAACCATGGGGTAGTGTTGCCATGGTAACCATGGGGTAGTGTTGCCATGGTAACCATGGGGTTCTGTTGCCATGGTAACCATGCGGTAGTGTTTCCATGGCAACCATGGGGTTGTGTTGCCATGGTCACTATGGGGTTGGGTTGCAATGGTTATCAGGCGGTTCTTTTGGAATGGCAACCATGGGGTAGTGTTGCCATGGTAACCATGCAGTTTTGTTGCCATGGTAACCATGGGGTAGTGTTGCCATGGTAACCATGGGGTTGTGTTGCCATGGTAACCATGGGGTTGGGTTGCCATGGCAACCATGGGTTTGTGTTGCCATGGTAACCATGGCGTTTAGTTGCCATGGCAACTATGGGGTTCGGTTGCCATGGTAACCATGGGGTAGTGTTGCCATGGCAACCATGGGGTTGTGTTGCCATGGTAACGATGGGGTTGGGTTGCCATTGCAACCACGGGGTTGTGTTGGCATGGGAACCATGGGGTTGTGTTGCCATGGTAACTATGGTGTTGGGTTGCTATGGAAACTATTGGGTTTAGTTGCCATGGAAACCATGGGGTCGAGATGCCGTGGTAACCATGCAGTTGGGTTGCCGTGGTAACCATGCGGTTGTGTTGTTGTGGTAACCATGCCGTTGTGTTGCCATGGTAACCATGGGTTTGGGTTGCCATGGCAACCACGGGGTTTGGTTGCTATGGTAACCATGGCGTTCTGTTGCCATGGTAACCATGGGGTTGTGTTGCCATGGTAACGATGGGGTTGGGAGCCATTGCAACCACGGGGTTGTGTTGCCATGGGAACCATGGGGTTATTTTGCCATGGTAACTGTGGGGTTGGGTTGCTATGGAAACTATGGGGTTTAGTTGCCATGGCAACCATGGGGTTGATATGCCGTGGTAACCATGCAGTTGGGTTGCCGTGGAAACCATGCGATTCTGTTGTTGTGGTAACCATGCGGTAGTGTTTCCATGGTAACCATGGGGTTGGGTTGCCATGGCAACCACGGGGTTTGGTTGCCATGGTAACCATGGGGTTGGGTTTCCATGGCAACCATGGGGTTGCGTTTCCATGGTAACCATGCGATAGTGTTGCCATGGCAACCATGGGGTTGTGTTGCCATGGTAACTATGGGGTTGGGTTGCAATGGTTATCAGGCGGTTCTTTTGGAATGGCAACCATGGGGTAGTGTTGCCATGGTAACCATGCGGTTGTGTTGCCATGGTAACCATGGGGGTTGGTTGCTATGGTTAGCATGGGGTTCTGTTGCCATCGTAACCATGGGGTTGGGTTGCCATGGCAACCATGGAGTTGTGTTGCCATGGTAACCATGGCGTTCAGTTGCCATGGCAACCATGGGGTTGTGTTGCCATGGTAACTATGGGGTTGGGTTGCAATGGTTATCAGGCGGTTGTTTTGGAATGGCAATCATGGGGTAGTGTTGCCATGGTAACCATGCGGTTGTGTTGCCATGGTAACCATGGGGTTAGGTTGCCATGGCAACCACGGGGTTCTGTTGCCATGGTAACCATGGGGTTCTGTTGCCATGGTAACCATGGGGTAGCGTTGCCATAGTAACCATGCGGTTGTGTTGCCATGGTAACCATGGGGTTGGGTTGCCATGGCAACCATGGGGTTGTGTTGCCATGGTTACCATGGCGTTTAGTTGCCATGGCAACTATGGGGTTCTGTTGCCATGGTAACCATGGGGTAGTGTTGCCATGGCAACCATGGGGTTGTGTTCCCATGGTAACTATGGGGTTGGGTTGCTAAGGCAACTATGGGGTTCAGTTGCCATGGCAACCATGGGGTTGAGATGCCGTGGTAACCATGCAGTTGGGTTGCCGTGGTAACCATGCGGTTATGTTGTTGTGGTAACCATGCGGTTTTATTGCCATGGTAACGATGGGGTTGGGTTGCCATGGCAACCACGGGGTTGTGTTGCCATGGTAACCATGGCGTTTAGTTGCCATGGCAACTATTGGGTTCTGTTTCCATGGTAACCATGGGGTAGTGTTGCCATGGCAACCATGGGGTTGTGTTGCCATGGTAACTATGGGGTTGGGTTGCAATGGTTATCAGGCGGTTCTTTTGGAATGGCAAGCATGGGGTAATGTTTCCATGGTAACCATGCGGTTGTGTTGCCATGGTAACCATGGGGTTTGGTTGCCATGGCAACTATGGGTTTCTGTTGCCATGGTAACCATGGGGTAGTGTTGCCATGGCAACCATGGGGTTGTGTTCCCATGGTAACTATGGGGTTGGGTTGCTATGGCAACTATGGGGTTCAGTTGCCATGGCAACCATGGGGTTGAGATGCCATGGTAACCATGCGGTTGTGTTGTTGTTGTAACCATGCGGTTTTGTTGCCATGGTAACCATGGGGTTGGGTTGCCATGGTAACCACGGGGTTTGGTTGCTATGGTAACCATGGGATTCTCTTGCCATGGAAACCATGGGTTTGGGTTGCCATGGCAACCATGGGGTTGTGTTGCCATGGTAACCATGGCGTTTAGTTGCCATGGCAACTATGGGGTTCTGTTGCCATGGTAACCATGGGGTAGTGTTGCCGTGGAAGCCATGGGGTTGTGTTGCCATGGTAACAAGGGGTTGGGTTGCAATGGTTATCAGGCGGTTATTTTTAAATGGCAACCATGGGGTTGTGTTGCCATGGTAACCATGGCGTTTAGTTGCCATGGCAACTATGGGGTTCTGTTGCCATGGTAACCATGGGGTAGTGTTGCCGTGGAAGCCATGGGGTTGTGTTGCCATGGTAACAAGGGGTTGGGTTGCAATGGTTATCAGGCGGTTATTTTTAAATGGCAACCATGGGGTAGTGTTGCCATGGTAACCATGCAGTTGTGTTGCCATGGTAACCATGGGGTAGTGTTGCCATGGCAACCATGGGGTTGTGTTGCCATGGTAACTATGGGTTTGGGTTGCAATGGTTATCAGGCGGTTCTTTTGGAATGGCAACCATGGGGTAGTGTTGCCATGGTAACCATGCGGTTGTGTTGCCATGGTAACCATGGGGTAGCGTTGCCATGGCAACCACGGGTTTTGGTTGCTATGGTAACCATGGCGTTCTGTTGCCATGGTAACCATGGGTTTGGGTTGCCATGGTAACCATGGGGTAGTGTTGCCATGGCAACTATGGGGTTCTGTTGCCATGGCAACCATGGGGTTGTGTTGCCATGGTAACCATGGGGTTGGGTTGCAATGGTTATCAGGCGGTTCTTTTGGAATGGCAACCATGGGGTAGTGTTGCCATGGTAACCATGCAGTTGTGTTGCCATGGTAAACATGGGGTAGTGTTGCCATGGTAACCATGGGGTTGTGTTGCCATGGTAACGATGGGGTTGGGTTGCCATGGCAACCATGTGTTTGTGTTGCCATGGTAACCATGGCGTTTAGTTGCCATGGCAACTATGGGGTTCTGTTGCCATGGTAACCATGGGGTAGTGTTTCCATGGCAACCATGGGGTTGTGTTGCCATGGTAACGATGGGGTTGGGAGCCATTGCAACCACGGGGTTGTGTTGCTATGGAAACTATGGGGTTTAGTTGCCATGGCAACCATGGGGTTGAGATGCCGTGGTAACCATGCAGTTGGGTTGCCGTGGTAACCATGCGGATGTGTTGTTGTGGTAACCATGCGGTTGTGTTTCCATGGTAACCATGGGGTTGGGTTTCCATGGCAACCACGGGGTTTGGTTGCTATGGTAACCATGGGGTTCTGTTGCCATGGTAACCATGGGGTTGGGTTTCCATGCCAACCATGGGGTTGTGTTGCCATGGTAACCATGGCGTTTAGTTGCCATGGCAACCATGGGGTAGCGTTTCCATGCTAACCATGCGGTAGTGTTGCCATGGCAACCATGGGGTTATGTTGCCATGGTAATTATGGGGTTGGGTTTCAATGGTTATCAGGCGGTTCTTTTGGAATGGCAACCATGGGGTAGTGTTGCCATGGTAACCATGCGGTTGTGTTGCCATGGTAACCATGGGGTTTGGTTGCTATGGTTAGCATGAGGTTCTGTTGCCATCGAAACCATGGGGTTGGGTTGCCATGGCAACCATGGGGTTGTTTTGCCATGGTAACCATGGCGTTTAGTTGCCATGGAAACTATGGGGTTCTGTTGCCATGGTAACCATGCGGTTGTGTTGCCATGGTAACCATGGGGTAGCGTTGCTATGGTTAGCATGGGGTTCTGTTGCCATCGTAAACATGGGGTTGGGTTGCCATGGCAACCATGGAGTTGTGTTTCCATGGTAACCATGGCGTTCAGTTGCCATGGCAACTATGGGGTTCTGTTGCCATGGTAACCATGGGGTAGTGTTGCCGTGGCAACCATGGGGTTGTGTTGCCATGGTAACTATGGGGTTGGGTTGCAATGGTTATCAGGCGGTTCTTTTGGAATGGCAATCATGGGGTAGTGTTGCCATGGTAACCATGCGGATGTGTTGCCATGGTAACCATGGGGTTGTGTTGCCATGGCAACCACGGGGTTCTGTTGCCATGGTAACCATGGGGTTGGGTTGCCATGGTAACCATGGGGTTCTGTTGCCATGGTAACCGTGGGGTAGTGTTGCCATGGCAACCATGGGGTTGTGTTGCCATGGTAAGTATGGGGTTGGGTTGCAATGGTTATCAGGCGGTTCTTTTGGAATGGCAACCATGGGGTAGTGTTGCCATGGTAACCATGCGGTTGTGTTGCCATGGTAACCATAGGGTAGCGTTGCCATAGTAACCATGCGGTTTTGTTGCCATGGTAACCATGGGGTTGGGTTGCCATGGTAACCATGCGGTTGTGTTGGCATGGGAACCATGGGGGTCTGTTGCCATGGTAACCATGGGGTTGGGTTGCCATGCCAACCATGGGGTTGTGTTTCCATGGTAAATATGGGGTTGGGTTGCTATGGCAACTTTGGGGTTCAGTTGCCATGGCAACCATGGGGTTGAGATGCCGTGGTAACCATGCAGTTGGGTTGCCGTGGTAACCATGCGGTTGTGTTGTTGTGGTAACCATGCGGTTTTATTGCCATGGTAACCATGGGGTTGGGTTGCCATGGCAACCACGGGGTTTGGTTGCTATGGTAACCATGGGATTCTCTTGCCATGGTAACCATGGGGTTGGGTTGCCATGGCAACCATGTGGTTGTGTTGCCATGGTAACCATGGGGTTCTGTTTCCATGGTAACCATGGGGTAGTGTTGCCATGGCAACCATGGGGTTGTGTTGCCATGGTAACTACGGGGTTGGGTTGCAATGGTTATCAGGCGGTTCTTTTGAAATGGCAACCATGGGGTAGTGTTGCCATGGTAACCATGCGGTTGTGTTGTCATGGTAACCATGGGGTTTGGTTGCCATGGAAACTATGGGGTTCTGTTGCCATGGTAACCATGGGGTAGTGTTGCCATGGCAACCATGGGGTTGTGTTCCCATGGTAACTATGGGGTTGGGTTACTATGGCAACTATGGGGTTCAGTTGCCATGGCAAACATGGGGTTGAGATGCCATGGTAACCATGCGGTTGTGTTGTTGTGGTAACCATGCGGTTTTGTTGCCATGGTAACCATGGGGTTGGGTTGCCATGGTAACCACGGGGTTTGGTTGCTATGGTAACCATGGGATTCTCTTGCCATGGAAACCATGGGTTTGGGTTGCCATGGCAACCATGGGGTTGTGTTGCCATGGTAACTATGGGGTTGGGTTGCAATGGTTATCAGGCGGTTGTTTTTGAATCGCAACAATGGGGTAATGTTGCCATGGTAACCATGGGGTTGGGTTGCCATGGTAACCATGGCGTTTAGTTGCCATGGCAACTATGGGGTTCTGTTGCCATGGTAACCATGGGGTAGTGTTGCCATGGCAACCATGGGTTGTGTTGCCATGGTAAGTATGGGGTTGGGTTGCAATGGTTATCAGGCGGTTCTTTTGGAATGGCAACCATGGGGTTGTGTTGTCATGGTAACCATGGGATAGTGTTGCCATGGCAACCACGGGGTTGTGTTGCCATGGTAACGATGGGGTTGGGTTGCCATGGCAACCACGGGGTTGTGTTGCCATGAGAACCATGGGGTTGTGTTGCCATGGTAAACATGTCGTTTAGTTGCCATGGTAACGATGGGGTTGGGAGCCATGGCAACCAGGGGGTTGTGTTGCCATGGGAACCATGGGGTTATTTTTCCATGGTAACTGTGGGGTTGGGTTGCTATGGAAACTATGGGGTTTAGTTGCCATGGCAACCATGGGGTTGAGATGCTGTGGTAACCATGCAGTTGGGTTGCCGTGGTAACCATGCGGTTGTGTTGTTGTGGTAACCATGCGGTTGTGTTTCCATGGTAACCATGGGGTTGGGTTGCCATGGCAACCACGGGGTATGGTTGCTATGGTAACCATGGGGTTCTGTTGCCATGGTAACCATGGGGTTGGGTTTCCATGCCAACCATGGGGTTGTGTTGCCATGGTAACCATGGCGTTTAGTTTCCATGGAACCATGGGGTTGCGTTTCCATGGTAACCATGCGGTAGCGTTGCCATGGCAACCATGGGGTTGTGTTGCCATGGTAACTATGGGGTTGGGTTGCAATTGTTATCAGGCGGTTCTTTTGGAATGGCAACCATGGGGTAGTGTTGCCATGGTAACCATGCGGTTGTGTTGCCATGGTAACCATGGGGTTGGGTTGCCATGGCAACCACGGGATTTGGTTGCTATGGTAACCATGGCGTTCTGTTGCCATGGTAACCATGGGGTTGGGTTACAATGGTAACCATGGGGTTCTGGTGCCATGGTAACCATGGGGTAGTGTTGCCATGGCAACCATGGGGTTGTGTTGCCATGGTAACCATGGGGTTGGGTTGCAATGGTTATCAGGCGGTTCTTTTGGAATGGCAACCATGGGGTAGTGTTGCCATGGTAACCATGCAGTTGTGTTGCCATGGTAACCATGGGGTAGTGTTGCCATGGTAACGATGGGGTTGGGTTGCCCTGGCAACCATGGGGTTGTGTTGCCATGGTAACCATGGCGTTTAGTTGCCATTACAACTATGGGATACTGTTGCCATGGTAACCATGGGATAGTGTTGCCATGGCAACCATGGGGTTGTGTTGCCATGGTAACGATGGGGTTGGGTTTCCATGGCAACCACGGGGTTCTGTTGCCATGGGAACCATGGGGTTGTGTTGCCATGGTAACTATGGGGTTGGGTTGCTATGGCAACTATGGGGTTTAGTTGCCAAGGGCAACCATGGGGTCGAGATGCCGTAGTAACCATGCAGTTGGGTTGCCGTGGTAACCATGCGGTTGTGTTGTTGTGGTAACCATGCCGTTGTGTTGCCATGGTAACCATGGGGTTGGGTTGCCATGCCAACCACGGGGTTTGGTTGCTATGGTAACCATGGCGTTCTGCTGCCATGGTAACCATGGGGTTGGGTTGCCATGGTAACCATGACGTTTATTTGCCATGGCAACTATGGGGTTCTGTTGCCATGGTAACCATGGGGTAGTGTTGCCATGGCAACCATGGGGTTGTGTTGCCATGGTATGTATGGGGTCGGGTTGCAATGGTTATCAGGCGGTTCTTTTGGAATGGCAACCATGGGGTAGTGTTGCCATGGTAACCATGCGGTTGTGTTGCCATGGTAACGATGGGGTTGGGTTGCCATGGCAACCACGGGGTTGTGTTGCCATGGGAGCCATGTGGTTGTGTTGCCATGGTAACCATGGCGTTTAGTTGCCATGGCAACTATGGGATACTGTTGCCATGGTAACCATGGGTTAGTGTTGCCATGGCAAACATGGGGTTGTGTTGCCATGGTAACGATGGGGTTGGGTTGCCATGGCAACCACGGGGTTGTGTTGCCATGGTAACCATGGCGTTTAGTTCCCATGGTAACTGTGGGGTTGTGTTGCCATGGTAACCATGGGGTAGTGTTGCCATGGCAACCATGGGTTGTGTTGCCATGGTAACTATGGGGTTGGGTTACAATGGTTATGAGGCGGTCCTTTTGGAATTGCAATCATGGGGTAGTGTTGCCATGGTAACCATGCGGTTGTGTTGCCATGGTACCCATGGTGTTGGGTTGCCATGTGAACAACGGGGTTTGGTTGCTATGGTAACCATGGCGTTCTGTTGCCATGTAAACATGCGGTTGGGTTGCCATGGTAACCATGGGGTTCTGTTGCCATGGTAACCATGGGGTAGTGTTGCCATGGCAGCCATGGGGTTGAGATGCCGTGGTAACCATGCAGTTGTGTTGCCATGGTAACCATGGGGTAGTGTTGCCATGGTAACCATGGGGTTGTGTTGCCATGGTAACGATGGGGTTGGGTTGCCATGGCAACCATGGGGTTGTGTTGCCATGGTAACCATGGGGTTCTGTTGCCATGGTAACCATGGGGTAGTGTTGCCATGGTAACCATGGGGTAGTGTTGCCATGGTAACCATGGGGTTCTGTTGCCATGGTAACCATGCGGTAGTGTTGCCATGGCAACCATGGGGTTGTGTTGCCATGGTAAGTATGGGGTTGGGTTGCAATGGTTATCAGGCGGTTCTCTTGGAATGGCAACCATGGGGTAGTGTTGCCATGGTAACCATGCGGTTGTGTTGCCATGGTAACCATGGGGTAGCGTTGCCATAGTAACCATGCGGTTGTGTTGCCATGGTAACCATGGGGTTGGGATGCCATGGCAACCATGGGGTTGTGTTGCCATGGTAACCATGGGCTAGTGTTGCCATGGCAACCATGGGGTTGTGTTCCCATGGTAACTATGGGGTTGGGTTGCTATGGCAACTATGGGGTTCAGTTGCCATGGCAACCATGGGGTTGAGATGCCGTGGTAACCATGCAGTTGGGTTGCCGTGGTAACCATTCGGTTGTGTTGTTGTGGTAACCATGCGGTTTTGTTGCCATGGTAACCATGGGGTTGGGTTGCCATGGAAACCACGGGGTTTGGTTGATATGGTAACCATGGGATTCTTTTGCCATGGTAACCATGGGTTTGGGTTGCCATGGCAACCATGGGGTTGTGTTGCCATGGTAACCATGGCGTTTAGTTGCCATGGCAACTATGGGGTTCTGTTGCCATGGTAACCATGGGGTAGTGTTGCCATGGCAACCATGGGGTTGTGTTGCCATGGTAACTATGGGGTTGGGTTGCAATGGTTATCAGGCGGTTCTTTTGGAATGGCAAACATGAGGTAGTGTTTCCATGGTAACCATGCGGTTGTGTTGCCATGGTAACCATGGGGTTTGGTTACCATGACAACTATGGGGTTCTGTTGCCATGGTAACCATGGGGTAGTGTTGCCATGGCAACCATGGGGTTGTGTTGCCATGGTAATCATGGGGTTGGGTTGCAATGGTTATCAGGCGGTTATTTTGGAATGGCAACCATGGGGTAGTGTTGCCATGGCAACCATGCAGTTGTGTTGCCATGGTAACCATGGGGTAGTGTTGCCATGGCAACCATGGGGTTGTGTTGCCATGGTAACTATGGGGTTGGGTTGCAATGGTTATCAGGCGGTTCTTTTGGAATGGCAATCATGGGGTAGTGTTGCCATGGCAACCATGCGGTTGTGTTGCCATGGTAACCATGGGGTAGCGTTCCCATGGAAACCACGGGGTTTGGTTGCTATGGTAACCATGGCGTTCTGTTGCCATGGTAACCATGGGTTTGGGTTGCCATTGTAACCATGGGGTAGTGTTGCCATGGCAACTATGGGGTTCTGTTGCCATGGTAACCATGGGGCAGTGTTGCCATGGCAACCATGGGGTTGTGTTGCCATGGTCACTATGGGGTTGGGTTGCAATGGTTATCAGGCGGTTCTTTTGGAATGGCAACCATGGGGTAGTGTTGCCATGGTAACCATGCAGTTTTGTTGCCATGGTAACCATGGGGTAGTGTTGCCATGGTAACCATGCAGTTGTGTTGCCATGGTAACCATGGGGTTGGGTTGCCATGGCAACCATGGGTTTGTGTTGCCATGGTAACCATGGCGTTTAGTTGCCATGGCAACTATGGGGTTCGGTTGCCATGGTAACCATGGGGTAGTGTTGCCATGGCAACCATGGGGTTGTGTTGCCATGGTAACGATGGGGTTGGGTTGCCATTGCAACCACGGGGTTTTGTTGGCATGAGAACCATGGGGTTGTGTTGCCATGGTAACTATGGTGTTGGGTTGCTATGGAAACTATGGGGTTTAGTTGCCATGGAAACCATGGGGTCGAGATGCCGTGGTAACCATGCAGTTGGGTTGCCGTGGTAACCATGCGGTTGTGTTGTTGTGGTAACCATGCCGTTGTGTTGCCATGGTAACCATGGGTTTGGGTTGCCATGTCAACCACGGGGTTTGGTTGCTATGGTAACCATGGCGTTCTGTTGCCATGGTAACCATGGGGTTGTGTTGCCATGGAAACGATGGGGTTGGGTTGCCATGGTAACCATGGCGTTTAGTTGCCATGGTAACGATGGGGTTGGGAGCCATTGCAACCACGGGGTTGTGTTGCCATGGGAACCATGGGGTTATTTTGCCATGGTAACTCTGGGGTTGGGTTGCTATGGAAACTATGGGGTTTAGTTGCCATGGCAACCATGGGGTTGAGATGCCGTGGTAACCATGCAGTTGGGTTGCTGTGGTAACCATGCGGTTGTGTTGTTGTGGTAACCATGCGGTTGTGTTTCCATGGTAACCATGGGGTTGGTTTGCCATGGCAACCACGGGGTTTGGTTGCTATGGTAACCATGGGGTTCTGTTGCCATGGTAACCATGGGGTTGGGTTTCCATGCCAACCATGGGGTTGTGTTTCCATGGTAACCATGGCGTTTAGTTGCCATGGCAACCATGGGGTTGCGTTTCCATGGTAACCATGCGGTAGTGTTGCCATGGCAACCATGGGGTTATGTTGCCATGGTAATTATGGGGTTGGGTTGCAATGGTTATCAGGCGGTTCTTTTGGAATGGCAACCATGGGGTAGTGTTGCCATGGCAACCACGGGGTTGTGTTGCCATGGGAGCCATGGGGTTGTGTTGCCATGGTAACCATGGCGTTTAGTTGCCATGGCAACTATGGGATACTGTTGCAATGGTAACCATGGGGTAGTTTTGCCATGGCAAACATGGGGTTCTGTTGCCATGGTAACGATGGGGTTGGGTTGCCATGGCAACCACGGGGTTGTGTTGCCATGGTACCATGGCGTTTAGTTGCCATGGCAACTGTGGGGTTGTGTTGCCATGGTAACCATGGGGTAGTGTTGCCATGGCAACCATGGGTTGTGTTGCCATGGTAACGATGGGGTTGGGTTACAATGGTTATGAGGCGGTCCTTTTGGAATTGCAATCATGGGGTAGTGTTGCCATGGAAACGATGGGGTTGGGTTGCCATGGCAACCACGGGGTTGTGTTGCCATGAGAACCATGGGATTGTGTTGCCATGGTAACCATGGCGTTTAGTTGCCATGGTAACGATGGGGTTGGGAGCCATTGCAACCACGGGGTTGTGTTGCCATGGGAACCATGGGGTTATTTTGCCATGGTAACTGTGGGGTTGGGTTGCTATGGAAACTATGGGGTTTAGTTGCCATGGCAACCATGGGGTTGAGATGCCGTGGTAACCATGCAGTTGGGTTGCCGTGGAAACCATGCGGTTCTGTTGTTGTGGTAACCATGCGGTAGTGTTTCCATGGTAACCATGGGGTTGGGTTGCCATGGCAACCACGGGGTTTGGTTGCCATGGTAACCATGGGGTTGGGTTTCCATGGCAACCATGGGGTTTCGTTTCCATGGTAACCATGCGGTAGTGTTGCCATGGCAACCATGGGGTTGTGTTGCCATGGTAACTATGGGGTTGGGTTGCAATGGTTATCAGGCGGTTCTTTTGGAATGGAAACCATGGGGTAGTGTTGCCATGGTAACCATGCGGTTGTGTTGCCATGGTAACCATGGGGTTTGGTTGCTATGGTTAGCATGGGGTTCTGTTGCCATCGTAACCATGGGGTTGGGTTGCCATGGCAACCATGGAGTTGTGTTGCCATGGTAACCATGGCGTTCAGTTGCCATGGCAACCATGGGGTTGTGTTGCCATGGTAACTATGGGGTTGGGTTGCAATGGTTATCAGGCGGTTGTTTTGGAATGGCAATCATGGGGTAGTGTTGCCATGGTAACCATGCGGTTGTGTTGCCATGGTAACCATGGGGTTAGGTTGCCATGGCAAACATGGGGTTCTGTTGCCATGGTAACCATGGGGTTGTGTTGCCATGGTAACCATGGGGTTCTGTTGCCATGGTAACCATGGGGTAGCGTTGCCATAGTAACCATGCGGTTGTGTTGCCATGGTAACCATGGGGTTGGGTTGCCATGGCAACCATGGGGTAGTGTTGCCATGGTTACCATGGCGTTTAGTTGCCATGGCAACTATGGGGTTCTGTTGCCATGGTAACCATGGGGTAGTGTTGCCATGGCAACCATGGGGTTGTGTTCCCATGGTAACTATGGGGTTGGGTTGCTATGGCAACTATGGGGTTCAGTTGCCATGGCAACCATGGGGTTGAGATGCCGTGGTAACCATGCAGTTGGGTTGCCGTGGTAACCATGCGGTTATGTTGTTGTGGTAACCATGCGGTTTTATTGCCATGGTAACGATGGGGTTGGGTTGCCATGGCAACCACGGGGTTGTGTTGCCATGGTAACCATGGCGTTTAGTTGCCATGGCAACTATTGGGTTCTGTTTCCATGGTAACCATGGGGTAGTGTTGCCATGGCAACCATGGGGTTGTGTTGCCATGGTAAGTATGGGGTTGGGTTGCAATGGTTATCAGGCGGTTCTTTTGGAATGGCAAGCATGGGGTAATGTTTCCATGGTAACCATGCGGTTGTGTTGCCATGGTAACCATGGGGTTTGGTTGCCATGGCAACTATGGGGTTCTGTTGCCATGGTAACCATGGGGTAGTGTTGCCATGGCAACCATGGGGTTGTGTTCCCATGGTAACTATGGGGTTGGGTTGCTATGGCAACTATGGGGTTCAGTTGCCATGGCAACCATGGGGTTGAGATGCCATGGTAACCATGCGGTTGTGTTGTTGTGGTAACCATGCGGTTTTGTTGCCATGGTAACCATGGGGTTGGGTTGCCATGGTAACCACGGGGTTTGGTTGCTATGGTAACCATGGGATTCTCTTGCCATGGAAACCATGGGTTTGGGTTGCCATGGCAACCATGGGGTTGTGTTGCCATGGTAACCATGGCGTTTAGTTGCCATGGCAACTATGGGGTTCTGTTGCCATGGTAATCATGGGGTAGTGTTGCCATGGAAGCCATGGGGTTGTGTTGCCATGGTAACAAGGGGTTGGGTTGCAATGGTTATCAGGCGGTTATTTTGGAATGGCAACCATGGGGTAGTGTTGCCATGGTAACCATGCAGTTGTGTTGCCATGGTAACCATGGGGTAGTGTTGCCATGGCAACCATGGGGTTGTGTTGCCATGGTAACTATGGGTTTGGGTTGCAATGGTTATCAGGCGGTTCTTTTGGAATGGCAACCATGGGGTAGTGTTGCCATGGTAACCATGCGGTTGTGTTGCCATGGTAACCATGGGGTAGCGTTGCCATGGCAACCACGGGTTTTGGTTGCTATGGTAACCATGGCGTTCTGTTGCCATGGTAACCATGGGTTTGGGTTGCCATGGTAACCATGGGGTAGTGTTGCCATGGCAACTATGGGGTTCTGTTGCCATGGCAACCATGGGGTTGTGTTGCCATGGTAACCATGGGGTTGGGTTGCAATGGTTATCAGGCGGTTCTTTTGGAATGGCAACCATGGGGTAGTGTTGCCATGGTAACCATGCAGTTGTGTTGCCATGGTAAACATGGGGTAGTGTTGCCATGGTAACCATGGGGTTGTGTTGCCATGGTAACGATGGGGTTGGGTTGCCATGGCAACCATGTGTTTGTGTTGCCATGGTAACCATGGCGTTTAGTTGCCATGGCAACTATGGGGTTCTGTTGCCATGGTAACCATGGGGTAGTGTTTCCATGGCAACCATGGGGTTGTGTTGCCATGGTAACGATGGGGTTGGGAGCCATTGCAACCACGGGGTTGTGTTGCCATGGGAACCATGGGGTTATTTTGCCATGGTAACTGTGGGGTTGTGTTGCTATGGAAACTATGGGGTTTAGTTGCCATGGCAACCATGGGGTTGAGATGCCGTGGTAACCATGCAGTTGGGTTGCCGTGGTAACCATGCGGTTGTGTTGTTGTGGTAACCATGCGGTTGTGTTTCCATGGTAACCATGGGGTTGGGTTTCCATGGCAACCACGGGGTTTGGTTGCTATGGTAACCATGGGGTTCTGTTGCCATGGTAACCATGGGGTTGGGTTGCCATGGCAACCATGGGGTTGTTTTGCCATGGTAACCATGGCGTTTAGTTGCCATGGAAACTATGGGGTTCTGTTGCCATGGTAACCATGCGGTTGTGTTGCCATGGTAACCATGGGGTAGCGTTGCTATGGTTAGCATGGGGTTCTGTTGCCATCGTAAACATGGGGTTGGGTTGCCATGGCAACCATGGAGTTGTGTTTCCATGGTAACCATGGCGTTCAGTTGCCATGGCAACTATGGGGTTCTGTTGCCATGGTAACCATGGGGTAGTGTTGCCATGGCAACCATGGGGTTGTGTTGCCATGGTAACTATGGGGTTGGGTTGCAATGGTTATCAGGCGGTTCTTTTGGAATGGCAATCATGGGGTAGTGTTGCCATGGTAACCATGCGGATGTGTTGCCATGGTAACCATGGGGTTGTGTTGCCATGGCAACCACGGGGTTCTGTTGCCATGGTAACCATGGGGTTGGGTTGCCATGGTAACCATGGGGTTCTGTTGCCATGGTAACCATGGGGTAGTGTTGCCATGGCAACCATGGGGTTGTGTTGCCATGGTAACCATGGGGTTGGGTTGCAATGTTTATCAGGCGGTTCTTTTGGAATGGCAACCATAGGGTAGTTTTGCCCTGGTAACCATGCGGTTGTGTTGCCATGGTAACCATGGGGTAGCGTTGCCATAGTAACCATGCGGTTGTGTTGCCATGGTAACCATGGGGTTGGGTTGCCATGGCAACCATGGGGTTGTGTTGCCATGGTTACCATGGCGTTTAGTTGCCATGGCAACTATGGGGTTCTGTTGCCATGGTAACCATGGGGTAGTGTTGCCATGGGAACCATGGGGTTGTGTTCCCATGGTAAATATGGGATTGGGTTGCTATGGCAACTATGGGGTTTAGTTGCCATGGCAACCATGGGGTTGAGATGCCGTGGTAACCATGCAGTTGGGTTGCCGTGGTAACCATGCGGTTGTGCTGTTGTGGTAACCATGCGGTTTTATTGCCATGGTAACCATGGGGTTGGGTTGCCATGGCAACCACGGGGTTTGGTTGCTATGGTAACCGTGGGATTCTCTTGCCATGGTAACCATGGGGTTGGGTTGCCATGGCAACCATGGGGTTGTGTTGCCATGGTAACCATGGCGTTTAGTTGCCATGGCAACTATGGGGTTCTGTTTCCATGGTAACCATGGGGTAGTGTTGCCATGGCAACCATGGGGTTGTGTTGCCATGGTAACTATGGGGTTGGGTTGCAATGGTTATCAGGCGGTTCTTTTGGAATGGCAACCATGGGGTAGTGTTGCCATGGTAACCATGCGGATGTGTTGTCATGGTAACCATGGGGTTTGGTTGCCATGGAAACTATGGGGTTCTGTTGGCATGGTAACCATGGGGTAGTGTTTCCATGGCAACCATGGGGTTGTGTTGCCATGGTAACCATGGGGTTTGGTTGCCATGGCAACTATGGGGTTCTGTTGGCATGGTAACCATGGGGTAGTGTTTCCATGGCAACCATGGGGTTGTGTTCCCATGGTAACTATGGGGTTGGGTTGCTATGGCAACTATGGGGTTCAGTTGCCATGGCAACCATGGGGTTGAGATGCCGTGGTAACCATGCGGTTGTGTTGTTGTGGTAACCATGCGGTTTTGTTGCCATGGTAACCATGGGGTTGGGTTGCCATGGTAACCACGGGGTTTGGTTGCTATGGTAAGCATGGGATTCTCTTGCCATGGAAACCATGGGTTTGGGTTGCCATGGCAACCATGGGGTTGTGTTGCCATGGTAACTATGGGGTTGGGTTGCAATGGTTATCAGGCGGTTGTTTTTGAATCGCAACAATGGGGTAATGTTGCCATGGTAACCATGGGGTTGGGTTGCCATGGCAAGCACGGGTTTTGGTTGCTATGGTAACCATGGCGTTCTGTTGCCATGGTAACCATGGGGTAGTGTTGCCATGGCAACCATGGGGTTGTGTTGCCATGGTAACCATGGGGTTGGGTTGCAATGGTTATCAGGCGGTTATTTTGGAATAGCAACCATGGGGTAGTGTTGCCATGGTAACCATGCAGTTGTGTTGCCATGGTAACCATGGGGTAGTGTTGCCATGGCAACCACGGGGTTGTGTTGGCATGGGAACCATGGGGTTGTGTTGCCATGGTAACTATGGTGTTGGGTTGCTATGGAAACTATGGGGTTTAGTTGCCATGGCAACCATGGGGTCGAGATGCCGTGGCAACCATGCAGTTGGGTTGCCGTGGTAACCATGCGGTTGTGTTGTTGTGGTAACCATGCCGTTGTGTTGCCATGGTAACCATGGGGTCGGGTTGCCATGGCAACCACGCGGTTTGGTTGCTATGGTAACCATGGCGTTCTGTTGCCATTGAAACCATGGGGTTGTTTGCCATGGTAACCATGGCGTTTTGTTGCCATGGCAACTATGGGGTTCTGTTGCCATGGTAACCATGGGGTAGTGTTGCCATGGCAACCATGGGGTTGTGTTGCCATGGTAACTATGGGGTTGGGTTGCAATGTTTATCAGGCGGTTCTTTTGGAATGAAAACCATGGGGTTGTGTTGCCATGGTAACCATGCGGTTGTGTTGCCATGGCAACCATGGGGTTGGGTTGCCATTGTAACCATGCAGTTGTGTTGCCATGGTAACCATGGGGTTGGGTTGCCATGGCAACCATGGGGTTGTGTTGCCATGGTAACCATGGCGTTTTAGTTGCCATGGCAACTATGGGGTTGTGTTGCCGTGGTAACCGTGGGGTAGTGTTGCCATGGCAACCATTGGGTTGTGTTGCCATGGTAACGATGGGGTTGGGTTGCCATGGCAACCACGGGGTTGTGTTGCCATGAGAACCATGGGGTTGTGTTGCCATGGTAACCATGGCGTTTAGTTGCCATGGTAACGATGGGGTTGGGAGCCATTGCAACCACGGGGTTGTGTTGGCATGGGAACCATGGGGTTATTTTTCCATGGTAACTGTGGGGTTGGGTTGCTATGGAAACTATTGGGTTTAGTTGCCATGGCAACCATGGGGTTGAGATGCCGTGGTAACCATGCAGTTGGGTTGCCGTGGTAACCATGCGGTTGTGTTGTTGTGGTAACCATGCGGTTGTGTTTCCATGGTAACCATGGGGTTGGGTTGCCATGGCAACCATGGGGTTTGGTTGCTATGGTAACCATGGGGTTCTGTTGTCATGGTAACCATGGGGTTGGGTTTCCATGGCAACCATGGGGTTGCGTTTCCATGGTAACCATGCGGTAGTGTTGCCATTGCAACCATGGGGTTGTGTTGCCATGGTAACTATGGGGTTGGGTTGCAATGGTTATCAGGCGGTTCTTTTGGAATGGAAACCATGGGGTAGTGTTGCCATGGTAACCATGCGGTTGTGTTGCCATGGTAACCATGGGGTAGCGTTGCTATGGTTAGCATGGGGTTCTGTTGCCATCGTAACCATGGGGTTGGGTTGCCATGGCAACCATGGAGTTGTGTTGCCATGGTAACCATGGCGTTCAGTTGCCATGGCAACTATGGGGTTCTGTTGCCCTGGTAACCATGGGGTAGTGTTGCCATGGCAACCATGGGGTTGTGTTGCCATGGTAACTATGGGTTTGGGTTGCAATGGTTATCAGGCGGTTCTTTTGGAATGGCAATCATGGGGTAGTGTTGCCATGGTAACCATGCGGTTGTGTTGCCATGGTAACCATGGGGTTAGGTTGCCATGGCAACCACGGGGTTCTGTTGCCATGGTAACCATGGGGTTGGGTTGCCATGGTAACCATGGGGTTCTGTTGCCATGGTAACCATGGGTTAGTGTTGCCATGGCAACCATGGGGTTGTGTTGCCATGGTAACCATGGGGTTGGGTTGCAATGGTTATCAGGCGGTTCTTTTGGAATGGCAACCATGGGGTAGTGTTGCCATGGTAACCATGCGGTTGTGTTGCCATGGTAACCATGGGGTAGCGTTGCCATAGTAACCATGCGGTTGTGTTGCCATGGTAACCATGGGGTTGGGTTGCCATGGCAACCATGGGGTTGTGTTTCCATGGTTACCATGGCGTTTAGTTGCCATGGCAACTATGGGGTTCTGTTGCCATGGTAACCATGGTGTAGTGTTGCCATGGCAACCATGGGGTTGTGTTCCCATGGTAACTATGGGGTTGGGTTGCTATGGCAACTATGGGGTTCAGTTGCCGTGGCAACCATGGGGTTGAGATGCCGTGGTAACCATGCAGTTGGGTTGCCGTGGTAACCATGCGGTTGTGTTGTTGTGGTAACCATGCGGTTTTATTTCCATGGTAACGATGGGGTTGGGTTGCCATGGCAACCACGGGGTTTGGTTGCTATGGTAACCATGGGATTCTCTTGCCATGGTAACCATGGGTTTGGGTTTCCATGGCAACGATGGGGTTGTGTTGCCATGGTAACCATGGCGTTTAGTTGCCATGGCAACTATGGGGTTCTGTTGCCATGGTAACCATGTGGTAGTGTTGCCATGGCAACCATGGGGTTGTGTTGCCATGGTAACTATGGGGATGGGTTGCAATGGTTATCAGGCGGTTCTTTTGGAATGGCAACCATGGGGTAATGTTGCCATGGTAACCATGCGGTTGTGTTGCCATGGTAACCATGGGGTTTGGTTGCCATGGCAACTATGGGGTTCTGTTGGCATGGTAACCATGGGGTAGTGTTGCCATGGCTACCATGGGGTTGTGTTCCCATGGTAACTATGGGGTTGGGTTGCTATGGCAACTATGGGGTTCAGTTGCCATGGCAACCATGGGGTTGAGATGCCGTGGTAACCATGCGGTTGTGTTGTTGTGGTAACCATGCGGTTTTGTTGCTATGGTAACCATGGGGTTGGGTTGCCATGGTAACCACGGGGTTTGGTTGCTATTGTAACCATGGGATTCTCTTGCCATGGAAACCATGGGTTTGGGTTGCCATGGCAACCATGGGGTTGGGTTGCAATGGTTATCAGGCGGTTCTTTTGGAATGGTTACCATGGGGTAATGTTGCCATAGTAACCATGCGGTTGTGTTCCCATGGTCACCATGGGGTTTGGTTGCCATGGCAACTATAGGGTTGTGTTGCCATGGTAACCATGGCGTTTAGTTGCCATGGCAACTATGGGGTTCTGTTGCCATGGTAACAATGGGGTAGTGTTGCCATGGCAACCATGGGGTTGTGTTGCCATGGTAACCATGGGGTTGGGTTGCAATGGTTATCAGGCGGTTATTTTGGAATGGCAACCATGGGGTAGTGTTGCCATGGTAACCATGCAGTTGTGTTGCCATGGTAACCATGGGGTAGTGTTGCCATGGTAACCATGGGGTTGTGTTGCCATGGTCAGTATGGGGTTGGGTTGCTATGGTTATCAGGCGGTTCTTTTGGAATGGCAATCATGGGGTAGTGTTGCCATGGTAACCATGCGGTTGTGTTGCCATGGTAACCATGGGGTAGCGTTGCCATGGCAACCTCGGGTTTTGGTTGCTATGGTAACCGTGGCGTTCTGTTGCCATGGTAACCATGGGTTTGGGTTGCCATGGTAACCATGGGGTAGTGTTGACATGGCAACTATGGGGTTCTGTTGCCATGGTAACCATGGGGTAGTGTTGCCATGGCAACCACGGGGTTGTGTTGCCATGGTAACCATGGGGTTGGGTTGCAATGGATATCAGGCGGTTCTCTTGGAATGGCAACCATGGGGTAGTGTTGCCATGGTAACCATGCAGTTGTGTTGCCATGGTAACCATGCGGTAGTGTTGCCATGGTAACCATGGGGTTGTGTTGCCATGGTAACCATGGGGTTGGGTTGCCATGGCAACCATGGGTTTGTGTTGCCATGGTAACCATGGCGTTTAGTTGCCATGGCAACTATGGGGTTCTGTTGCCATGGTAACCATGGGGTAGTGTTGCCATGGCAACCATGGGGTTGTGTTGCCATGGTAACGATGGGGTTGGGTTGCCATTGCAACCACGGGGTTGTGTTGGCATGGGAACCATGGGGTTGTGTTGCCATGGTAACTATGGTGTTGGGTTGCTATGGCAACTATGGGGTTTAGTTGCCATGGCAACCATGGGGTCGAGATGCCGTGGTAACCATGCAATTGGGTTGCCGTGGTAACCATGCGGTTGTGTTGTTGTGGTAACCATGCCGTTGTGTTGCCATGGTAACCATGGGTTTGGGTTGCCATGGCAACCACGGGGTTTGCTTGCTATGGTAACCATGGCGTTCTGTTGCCATGGAAACCATGGGGTTGTTTGCCATGGTAACCATGGCGTTTTGTTGCCATGGCAACCATGGGGTTCTGTTGCCATGGTAACCATGGGGTAGTGTTGCCATGGCAACCATGGGGTTGTGTTGCCATGGTAACTATGGGGTTGGGTTGCAATGGTTATCAGGCGGTTCTTTTGGAATGGCAACCATGGGGTTGTGTTGCCATGGTAACCATGCGGTTGTGTTGCCATGGTAACCATGGGGTTGGGTTGACATGGCAACCATGGGGTTGTGTTGCCATGGTAACCATGGCGTTTTAGTTGCCATGGCAACTATGAGGTTGTGTTGCCATGGTAACCATGGCGTTTAGTTGCCATGGTAACGATGGGGTTGGGAGCCATTGCAACCACGGGGTTGTGTTGGCATGGGAACCATGGGGTTGTGTTCCCATGGTAACTATGGGGTTGGGTTGCTATGGCAACTATGGGGTTCAGATGCCATGGCAACCATGGGGTTGAGATGCCGTGGTAACCATGCAGTTGGGTTGCCGTGGTAACCATGCGGTTGTGTTGTTGTGGTAACCATGCGGATTTGTTGCCATGGTAACCATGGGGTTGGGTTGCCATGGCAACCACGGGGTTTGGTTGCTATGGTAACCATGGGATTCTCTTGCCATGGTAACCATGGGTTTGGGTTGCCATGGCAACCATGGGGTTGTGTTGCCATGGTAACCATGGCGTTTAGTTGCCATGGCAACTATGGGGTTCTGTTGCCATGGTAACCATGGGGTAGTGTTGCCAGGGCAACCATGGGGTTGTGTTGCAATGGTAACTATGGGGTTGGGTTGCAATGGTTATCAGGCGGTTCTTTTGGAAAGGCAACCATGGGGTAGTGTTGCCATGGTAACCATGCAGTTGTGTTGCCATGGTAACCATGGGGTAATGTTGCCATGGTAATCATGCGGTTGTGTTGCCATGGTAACCATGAGGTTTTGTTGCCATGGCAACTATGGGGTTCTGTTGCCATGGTTACCATGGGGTAGTGTTGCCATGGTAACCATGGGGTTGGGTTGCCATGGTAACCATGGGGTTCTGTTGCCATGGTAATCGTGGGGTAGTGTTGCCATAGCAACCATGGGGTAGTGTTGCCATGGTAACCATGCAGTTGGGTTGCCGTGGTAACCATGCGGTTGTGTTGTTGTGGTAACCATGCGGTTGTGTTGCCATGGTAACCATGGGGTTGTGTTGCCATGGCAACCACGGGGTTTGGTTGCTATGGTAACCATGGGATTCTCTTGCCAAGGTAACCATGGGGTTGTGATGCCATGCCAACCATGGGGTTGTGTTGCCATGGTAACCATGGCGTTTAGTTGCCATGGCAACTATGGGGTTCTGTTGCCATGGTAACCATGGGGTAGTGTTGCCAGGGCAACCATGGGGTTGTGTTGCCATGGTAACTATGGGGTTGGGTTGCAATGGTTATCAGGCGGTTCTTTTGGAATGGCAACCATGGGGTAATGTTGCCATGGTAACCATGGGGTAGTGTTGCCATGGTAACCATGGGGTTGGGTTGCCATGGTAACCATGGGGTTCTGTTGCCATGGTAACCGTGGGGTAGTGTTGCCATGGCAACCATGGGGTTGTGTTGCCATGGTAAGTATGGGGTTGGGTTGCAATGGTTATCAGGCGGTTCTTTTGGAATGGCAACCATGGGGTAGTGTTGCCATGGTAACCATGCGGTTGTGTTGCCATGGTAACCATAGGGTAGCGTTGCCATAGTAACCATGCGGTTTTGTTGCCATGGTAACCATGGGGTTGGGTTGCCATGGTAACCATGCGGTTGTGTTGGCATGGGAACCATGGGGGTCTGTTGCCATGGTAACCATGGGGTTGGGTTGCCATGCCAACCATGGGGTTGTGTTTCCATGGTAACCATGGCGTTTAGTTGCCACGGCAACCATGGGGTTGCGTTTCCATGGTAACTATGGGGTAGTGTTGCCATGGTAACCATGGGGTTGTGTTGCCATGGTAACTATGGGTTTGGGTTGCAATGGTTATCAGGCGGTTCTTTTGGAATGGCAACCATGGGGTTGTGTTGCCATGGTAACCATGGGGTTTGGTTGCTATGGTTAGCATGGGGTTCTGTTGCAATGGTAACCATGGGGTAGTGTTGCCATGGCAAGCATGGGGTAGTGTTTCCATGGTAACCATGCGATTGTGTTGCCATGGTAACCATGGGGTTTGGTTGCTATGATTAGCATGGGGTTCTGTTGCCATCGTAACCATGGGGTTGGGTTCCAATGCCAACCGTGGGGTTGTGTTGCCATGGTAACCATGGCGTTTAGTTGCCATGGCAACTATGGGGTTCTGTTGCCATGGTAACCATGGGGTAGCGTTGCCATGGTAACCATGCGGTTGTGTTGCCATGGTAACCACGGGGTTGGGTTGCCATGGCAACCACGGTGTTGTGTTGCCATGGGAACCATGGCGTTTAGTTGCCATGGCAACTATGGGGTTCTGTTGCCATGGTAACCATGGGGTAGTGTTTCCATGGTAACCATGGGGTTGTGTTGCCATGGCAACGATGGGGTTTAGATGCCGTGGTAACCATGCAGTTGGGTTGCCGTGGTAACCATGCGGTTGTGTTGTTGTGGTAACCATGCGGTTGTGTTGCCATGGTAACCATGGGGTTGTGTTGCCATGGCAACCACGGGGTTTGGTTGCTATGGTAAACATGGGATTCTCTTGCCATGGTAACCATGGGGTTTGGATGCCATGCCAACCATGGGGTTGTGTTGCCATGGTAACCATGGCTTTTAGTTGCCATGGCAACTATGGGGTTCTGTTGCCATGCCAACCATGGGGTTGTGTTGCCATGGTAACCATGGCGTTTAGTTGCCATGGCAACTATGGGGTTCTGTTGCCATGGTAACCATGGGGTAGTGTTGCCAGGGCAACCATGGGGTTGTGTTGCCATGGTAACTATGGGGTTGGGTTGCAATGGTTATCAGGCGGTTCTTTTGGAATGGCAACCATGGGGTAATGTTGCCATGGTAACCATGGGGTAGTGTTGCCATGGTAATCATGCGGTTGTGTTGCCATGGTAACCATGGGGTAATGTTGCCATGGTAATCATGCGGTTGTGTTGCCATGGTAACCATGAGGTTTTGTTGCCATGGCAACTATGGGGTTCTGTTGCCATGGTTACCATGGGGTAGTGTTGCCATGGTAACCATGGGGTTGGGTTGCCATGGTAACCATGGGGTTCTGTTGCCATGGTAATCGTGGGGTAGTGTTGCCATAGCAACCATGGGGTAGTGTTGCCATGGTAACCATGCAGTTGGGTTGCCGTGGTAACCATGCGGTTGTGTTGTTGTGGTAACCATGCGGTTGTGTTGCCATGGTAACCATGGGGTTGTGTTGCCATGGCAACCACGGGGTTTGGTTGCTATGGTAACCATGGGATTCTCTTGCCAAGGTAACCATGGGGTTGTGATGCCATGCCAACCATGGGGTTGTGTTGCCATGGTAACCATGGCGTTTAGTTGCCATGGCAACTATGGGGTTCTGTTGCCATGGTAACCATGGGGTAGTGTTGCCAGGGCAACCATGGGGTTGTGTTGCCATGGTAACTATGGGGTTGGGTTGCAATGGTTATCAGGCGGTTCTTTTGGAATGGCAACCATGGGGTAATGTTGCCATGGTAACCATGGGGTAGTGTTGCCATGGTAACCATGGGGTTGGGTTGCCATGGTAACCATGGGGTTCTGTTGCCATGGTAACCGTGGGGTAGTGTTGCCATGGCAACCATGGGGTTGTGTTGCCATGGTAAGTATGGGGTTGGGTTGCAATGGTTATCAGGCGGTTCTTTTGGAATGGCAACCATGGGGTAGTGTTGCCATGGTAACCATGCGGTTGTGTTGCCATGGTAACCATAGGGTAGCGTTGCCATAGTAACCATGCGGTTTTGTTGCCATGGTAACCATGGGGTTGGGTTGCCATGGTAACCATGCGGTTGTGTTGGCATGGGAACCATGGGGGTCTGTTGCCATGGTAACCATGGGGTTGGGTTGCCATGCCAACCATGGGGTTGTGTTTCCATGGTAACCATGGCGTTTAGTTGCCACGGCAACCATGGGGTTGCGTTTCCATGGTAACTATGGGGTAGTGTTGCCATGGTAACCATGGGGTTGTGTTGCCATGGTAACTATGGGTTTGGGTTGCAATGGTTATCAGGCGGTTCTTTTGGAATGGCAACCATGGGGTTGTGTTGCCATGGTAACCATGGGGTTTGGTTGCTATGGTTAGCATGGGGTTCTGTTGCAATGGTAACCATGGGGTAGTGTTGCCATGGCAAGCATGGGGTAGTGTTTCCATGGTAACCATGCGATTGTGTTGCCATGGTAACCATGGGGTTTGGTTGCTATGATTAGCATGGGGTTCTGTTGCCATCGTAACCATGGGGTTGGGTTCCAATGCCAACCGTGGGGTTGTGTTGCCATGGTAACCATGGCGTTTAGTTGCCATGGCAACTATGGGGTTCTGTTGCCATGGTAACCATGGGGTAGCGTTGCCATGGTAACCATGCGGTTGTGTTGCCATGGTAACCACGGGGTTGGGTTGCCATGGCAACCACGGTGTTGTGTTGCCATGGGAACCATGGCGTTTAGTTGCCATGGCAACTATGGGGTTCTGTTGCCATGGTAACCATGGGGTAGTGTTTCCATGGTAACCATGGGGTTGTGTTGCCATGGCAACGATGGGGTTGAGATGCCGTGGTAACCATGCAGTTGGGTTGCCGTGGTAACCATGCGGTTGTGTTGTTGTGGTAACCATGCGGTTGTGTTGCCATGGTAACCATGGGGTTGTGTTGCCATGGCAACCACGGGGTTTGGTTGCTATGGTAAACATGGGATTCTCTTGCCATGGTAACCATGGGGTTTGGATGCCATGCCAACCATGGGGTTGTGTTGCCATGGTAACCATGGCTTTTAGTTGCCATGGCAACTATGGGGTTCTGTTGCCATGCCAACCATGGGGTTGTGTTGCCATGGTAACCATGGCGTTTAGTTGCCATGGCAACTATGGGGTTCTGTTGCCATGGTAACCATGGGGTAGTGTTGCCAGGGCAACCATGGGGTTGTGTTGCCATGGTAACTATGGGGTTGGGTTGCAATGGTTATCAGGCGGTTCTTTTGGAATGGCAACCATGGGGTAATGTTGCCATGGTAACCATGGGGTAGTGTTGCCATGGTAACCATGGGGTTGGGTTGCCATGGTAACCATGGGGTTCTGTTGCCATGGTAACCGTGGGGTAGTGTTGCCATGGCAACCATGGGGTTGTGTTGCCATGGTAAGTATGGGGTTGGGTTGCAATGGTTATCAGGCGGTTCTTTTGGAATGGCAACCATGGGGTAGTGTTGCCATGGTAACCATGCGGTTGTGTTGCCATGGTAACCATAGGGTAGCGTTGCCATAGTAACCATGCGGTTTTGTTGCCATGGTAACCATGGGGTTGGGTAGCCATGGTAACCATGCGGTTGTGTTGGCATGGGAACCATGGGGGTCTGTTGCCATGGTAACCATGGGGTTGGGTTGCCATGCCAACCATGGGGTTGTGTTTCCATGGTAACCATGGCGTTTAGTTGCCACGGCAACCATGGGGTTGCGTTTCCATGGTAACTATGGGGTAGTGTTGCCATGGTAACCATGGGGTTGTGTTGCCATGGTAACTATGTGTTTGGGTTGCAATGGTTATCAGGCGGTTCTTTTGGAATGGCAACCATGGGGTTGTGTTGCCATGGTAACCATGGGGTTTGGTTGCTATGGTTAGCATGGGGTTCTGTTGCAATGGTAACCATGGGGTAGTGTTGCCATGGCAACCATGGGGTAGTGTTTCCATGGTAACCATGCGATTGTGTTGCCATGGTAACCATGGGGTTTGGTTGCTATGATTAGCATGGGGTTCTGTTGCCATCGTAACCATGGGGTTGGGTTCCAATGCCAACCGTGGGGTTGTGTTGCCATGGTAACCATGGCGTTTAGTTGCCATGGCAACTATGGGGTTCTGTTGCCATGGTAACCATGGGGTAGCGTTGCCATGGTAACCATGCGGTTGTGTTGCCATGGTAACCACGGGGTTGGGTTGCCATGGCAACCACGGTGTTGTGTTGCCATGGGAACCATGGCGTTTAGTTGCCATGGCAACTATGGGGTTCTGTTGCCATGGTAACCATGGGGTAGTATTTCCATGGTAACCATGGGGTTGTGTTGCCATGGCAACGATGGGGTTGAGATGCCGTGGTAACCATGCAGTTGGGTTGCCGTGGTAACCATGCGGTTGTGTTGTTGTGGTAACCATGCGGTTGTGTTGCCATGGTAACCATGGGGTTGTGTTGCCATGGCAACCACGGGGTTTGGTTGCTATGGTAAACATGGGATTCTCTTGCCATGGTAACCATGGGGTTTGGATGCCATGCCAACCATGGGGTTGTGTTGCCATGGTAACCATGGCGTTTAGTTGCCATGGCAACTATGGGGTTCTGTTGCCATGGTAACCATGGGGTAGTGTTGCCAGGGCAACCATGGGGTTGTGTTGCCATGGTAACTATGGGGTTGGGTTGCAATGGTTATCAGGCGGTTCTTTTGGAATGGCAACCATGGGGTAATGTTGCCATGGTAACCATGCGGTTGTGTTGCCATGGTAACCATGGGGTTTGGTTGCCATGGCAACTATGGGGTTCTGTTGCCATGGTAACCATGGGGTAGTGTTGCCATGGTAACCATGGGGTTGTGTTGCCATGGTAACCATAGGGTTCTGTTGCCATGGTAACCGTGGGGTAGTGTTGCCATGGCAACCATGGGGTTGTGTTGCCATGGTAAGTATGGGGTTGGGTTGCAATGGTTATCAGGCGGTTCTTTTGGAATGGCAACCATGGGGTAGTGTTGCCATGGTAACCATGCGGTTGTGTTGCCATGGTAACCATAGGGTAGCGTTGCCATAGTAACCATGCGGTTTTGTTGCCATGGTAACCATGGGGTTGGGTTGCCATGGTAACCATGCGGTTGTGTTGGCATGGGAACCATGGGGGTCTTTTGCCATGGTAACCATGGGGTTGGGTTGCCATGCCAACCATGGGGTTGTGTTGCCATGGTAACCATGCGGTTGTCTTGCCATGATCACCATGGGTTTTGGTTGCTATGGTTAGCATGGGGTTCTGTTGCCATGGTAACCATGGGGTAGTGTTGCCATGGCAACCATGCGGTTGTGTTGCCATGGTAACCATGCAGTTGTGTTGCCATGGTAACCATGGGGTAGTGTTGCCATGGTAACCATGCGGTTGTGTTGCCATGGTAACCATGGGGTAGTGTTGCTATGGTTAGCATGGAGTTCTGTTGCCATCGTAACCATGGGGTTGGGTTGCCATGGCAACCATGGGGTTGTGTTGCCATGGTAACCATGGCGTTTAGTTGCCATGGCAACTATGGGGTTCTGTTGCCATGGTAACCATGGGGTAGTGTTGCCATGGCAACCATGGGGTTGTGTTGCCATGGTAACTATGGGGTTGTGTTTCAATGGTTATCAGGCGGTTCTTTTGGAATGGCAACCATGGGGTAGTGTTGCCATGGTAACCATGCGGTTGTGTTGCCATGGTAACCATGGGGTAGCGTTGCCATGGCAACCGCAAGGTTTGGTTGCTATGGTAACCATGGCGTTCTCTTGCCATGGTAACCATGGCGTTGGGTTGCCATGGCAACCATGGGGTTGTGTTGCCATGGTAACCATGGCGTTTAGTTTCCATGGCAACTATGGAGTTCTGTTGCCATGGTAACCATGGAGTAGTGTTGCCATGGCAACCATGGGGTTGGGTTGCCATGGTAACGATGGGGTTGGGTTGCCATGGCAACTGCGCGGTTTGGTTGCTATGGTAACCATGGGGTTCTGTTTCCATGGTAACCATGGGGTTGTGTTGCCATGGCAACGATGGGGTTGAGATGCCGTGGTAACCATGCAGTTGGGTTGCCGTGGTAACCATGCGGTTGTGTTGTTGTGGTAACCATGCGGTTGTGTTGCCATGGTAACCATGGGGTTGTGTTGCCATGGCAACCACGGGGTTTGGTTGCTATGGTAAACATGGGATTCTCCTGCCATGGTAACCATGGGGTTTGGATGCCATGCCAACCATGGGGTTGTGTTGCCATGGTAACCATGGTGTTTAGTTGCCATGGCAACTATGGGGTTCTGTTGCCATGGTAACCATGGGGTAGTGTTGCCAGGGCAACCATGGGGTTGTGTTGCCATGGTAACTATGGGGTTGGGTTGCAATGGTTATCAGGCGGTTCTTTTGGAATGGCAACCATGGGGTAATGTTGCCATGGTAACCATGCGGTTGTGTTGCCATGGTAACCATGGGGTTTGGTTGCCATGGCAACTATGGGGTTCTGTTGCCATGGTAACCATGGGGTAGTGTTGCCATGGTAACCATGGGGTTGGGTTGCCATGGTAACCATGGGGTTCTGTTGCCATGGTAACCGTGGGGTAGTGTTGCCATGGCAACCATGGGGTTGTGTTGCCATGGTAAGTATGGTGTTGGGTTGCAATGGTTATCAGGCGGTTCTTTTGGAATGGCAACCATGGGGTAGTGTTGCCATGGTAACCATGCGGTTGTGTTGCCATGGTAACCATAGGGTAGCGTTGCCATAGTAACCATGCGGTTTTGTTGCCATGGTAACCATGGGGTTGGGTTGCCATGGTAACCATGCGGTTGTGTTGGCATGGGAACCATGGGGGTCTTTTGCCATGGTAACCATGGGGTTGGGTTGCCATGCCAACCATGGGGTTGTGTTGCCATGGTAACCATGGCGTTTAGTTTCCATGGCAACTATGGGTTCTGTTGCCATGGTAACCATGGTGTAGTGTTGCCATGGCAACCATGGGGTTGTGTTGCCATGGTAACTATGGGGTTGGGTTGCAATGTTTATCAGGCGGTTCTTTTGGAATGGCAACCATGGGGTAGTGTTGCCATGGTAACCATGCAGTTGTGTTGCCATGGTAACCATGGGGTAGTGTTGCCATGGTAACCATGGGGTTGGGTTGCCATGGCAACCATGGGGTTGTGTTGCCATGGTAACCATGGCGTTTAGTTTCCATGGCAACTATGGGGTTCTGTTGCCATGGTAACCATGGGGTTGGGTTGCCATGGCAACCATGGGGTTGTGTTGCCATGGTAACCATGGGGTTGTGTTGCCATGGTAACTATGGGGTTGGGTTGCAATGGTTATCAGGCGGTTCTTTTGGAATGGCAACCATGGGGTAGTGTTGCCATGGTAACCATGCAGTTGTGTTGCCATGGTAACCATGGGGTTGTGTTGCCATGGTAACCATGGGGTTGGGTTGCCATGGCAACCATGGGGTTGTGTTGCCATGGTAACCATGGCGTTTAGTTTCCATGGCAACTATGGGGTTCTGTTGCCATGGCAACCATGGGGTTGGGTTGCCATGGAAACCATGGGGTTGTGTTGCCATGGTAACCATGCGGTTGTGTTGCCATGGTAACCATGCAGTTGTGTTGCCATGGCAAGCATTGGGGTCTGTTGCCATGGTAACCATGGGGTTGGGTTGCCATGCCAACCATGGGGTTGTGTTGCCATGGTAACCATGGCGTTTAGTTGCCACGGCAACCATGGGGTTGCGTTTCCATAGTAACCATGGGGTAGTGTTGCCATGGCAACCATAGAGTTGTGTTGCCATGGTAACTATGGGGTTGGGTTGCAATGGTTATCAGGCGGTTCTTTTGGAATGGCAACCATGGGGTTGTGTTGCCATGGTAACCATGGGGTTTGGTTGTTATGGTTAGCATGGGGTTCTGTTCCCATGGTAACCATGGGGTAGTGTTGCCATGGCAACCTTGGGGTTGTGTTGCCATGGTAACCATGCGGTTGTCTTGCCATGATCACCATGGGTTTTGGTTGCTATGGTTAGCATGGGGTTCTGTTGCCATGGTAACCATGGGGTAGTGTTGCCATGGCAACCATGCGGTTGTGTTGCCATGGTAACCATGCAGTTGTGTTGCCATGGTAACCATGGGGTAGTGTTGCCATGGTAACCATGCGGTTGTGTTGCCATGGTAACCATGGGGTAGTGTTGCTATGGTTAGCATGGAGTTCTGTTGCCATCGTAACCATGGGGTTGGGTTGCCATGGCAACCATGGGGTTGTGTTGCCATGGTAACCATGGCGTTTAGTTGCCATGGCAACTATGGGGTTCTGTTGCCATGGTAACCATGGGGTAGTGTTGCCATGGCAACCATGGGGTTGTGTTGCCATGGTAACTATGGGGTTGGGTTTCAATGGTTATCAGGCGGTTCTTTTGGAATGGCAACCATGGGGTAGTGTTGCCATGGTAACCATGCGGTTGTGTTGCCATGGTAACCATGGGGTTGGGTTGCCATGGCAACCACAAGGTTTGGTTGCTATGGTAACCATGGCGTTCTCTTGCCATGGTAACCATGGCGTTGGGTTGCCATGGCAACCATGGGGTTGTGTTGCCATGGTAACCATGGCGTTTAGTTTCCATGGCAACTATGGGGTTCTGTTGCCATGGTAATCATGGAGTAGTGTTGCCATGGCAACCATGGGGTTGGGTTGCCATGGTAACGATGGGGTTGGGTTGCCATGGCAACTACGCGGTTTGTTGCTATGGTAACCATGGGGTTCTGTTTCCATGGTAACCATGGTGTTGGGTTGCCATGGTAACCATGGCGTTTAGTTGCCATGGCAACTATGGGGTTCTGTTGCCATGGTAACCATGGGGTAGTGTTGCCATGGCAACCATGGGGTTGTGTTGCCATGGTAACTATGCGGTTGGGTTGCAATGGTTATCAGGCGGTTCTTTTGGAATGGCAACCATGGGGTAGTGTTGCCATGGTAACCATGCGGTTGTGTTGCCATGGTAACCATGGGGTAGTGTTGCCATGGTAACCATGTGGTTCTGTTGCCATGGCAACCATGGGGTTGTGTTGCCACGGTAACCATGGCGTTTTGTTGCCACGGCAACCATGGGGTTGCGTTTCCATGGTAACCATGGGGTAGTGTTGCCATGGCAACCATGGGGTTGGGTTGCCATGCCAACCATGGGGTTGTGTTGCCATGGTAACCATGGCGTTTACTTGCCACGGAAACCATGGGGGTGCGTTTCCATGGTAAACATGGGGTAGTGTTGCCATGGCAACCATGGGGTTGTGTTGCCATGGTAACCATGGGGTTTGGTTGCTATGGTTAGCATGGGGTTCTGTGTCCATGGTAAGCATGGGGTAGTGTTACCATGGCAACCATGGGGTTGTGTTGCCATGGTAACTATGGGGTTGGGTTGCAATGGTTATCAGGCGGTTCTTTTGGAATGGCAGTCATGGGGTAGTGTTGCCATGGTAACCATGCGGTTGTGTTGCCATGGTAACCATGGGGTTGGGTTGCCATGGCAACCACGGGGTTTGGTTGCTATGGTAACCATGGCGTTCTGTTGCCATGGTAACTATGCGGTTGTGTTGCCATGGTAACCATGGGGTTCTGTTGCCATGGTAACAATGGGGTTCTGTTGCCATGGCAACCATGGTGTTGTGTTGCCATGGTCAGTATGGAGTTGGGTTGCAATGGTTATCAGGCGGTTGTTTTGGAATGGCAATGATGGGGTAGTGTTGCCATGGTAACCATGCGGTTGTGTTGCCATGGTAACCATGGGGTAGCGTTACCATAGTAACCATGCGCTTGTGTTGCCATGGTAACCATGGGGTTCGGTTGCCATTGCAACCATGGGGTTGTGTTGCCATGGTAACCATGGCGTTTAGTTGCCATGGCAACTATGGGGTTGTGTTGCCATGGTAACCATGGGGTAGTGTTGCCATGGCAACCATCGGGTTGTGTTGCCATGATAACGATGGGGTTGGGTTGCCATGGCAACCACGGGGTTGTGTTGCCATGGGAACCATGGGGTTGTGTTGCCATGGTAACTATGGGGTTGGGTTGCTATGACAACTATGGGGTTTAGTTGCCATGGCAACCATGGGGTTGAGATGCCGTGGTAACCATGCAGTTGGGTTGCCGTGGTAACCATGCGGTTGTGTTGTTGTGGTAACCATGCGGCTGTGTTTCCATGGTAACCATGGGGTTGTGTTGCCATGGCAACCACGGGGTTTGGTTGCTATGGTAACCATGGGGTTCTCTTGCCATGGTAACCATGGGGTTGGGTTGCCATGGCAACCATGGGGTTGTGTTGCCATGGTAACCATGCGGTTGAGTTGCCATGGTAACCATGCAATTGTGTTGCCATGGCAACCATGGGGGTTGGGTTGCCATGGTAACCATGGGGTTGTGTTGCCATGCCAACCATGGGGTTGTGTTTCCATGGTAACCATGGCGTTTAGTTGCCATGGCAACCATTGGGTTGCGTTTCCATGCTAACCATGGGGTAGTGTTGCCATGGTAACCATGGGGTTGTGTTGCCATGGTAACTATGGGGTTGTGTTGCAATGATTATCAGGCGGTTCTTTTGGAATGGCAACCATGGGGTTGTGTTGCCATGGTAACCATGGGGTTTGGTTGCTATGGTTAGCATGGGGTTCTATTGCCATGGTAACCATGGGGTAGTGTTGCCATGGTAACCATGGGGTAGTGTTGCCATGGTAACCATAGGGTTAGGTTGCTATGTTTAGCATGGGGTTCTGTTGCCATCGTAACCATGCGGTTGGGTTGCCATGGCAACCATGGGGTTGTGTTGCCATGGTAACCATGGCGATTAGTTGCCATGGCAACCATGGGGTTGGGTTGCCATGGTAACCATGGGGTAGTGTTGCCATGGCAACCATGGGGTTGTGTTGCCATGGTAACTATGGGGTTGGGTTGCAATGGTTATCAGGCGGTTCTTTTGGAATGGCTACCATGGGGTAGTGTTGCCATGGTAACCATGGGGTTTTGTTGCCATGGTAACTATGGGGTTGGGTTGCAATGGTTATCAGGCGGTTCTTTTGGAATGGCATCCATGGGGTTGTGTTGCCATGGTAACCATGGGGTTTGTTTGCTATGGTTAGCATGGTGTTCTGTTGCCATGGTAACCATGGGGTAGTGTTGCCATGGCAACCATGGGGTAGTGTTGCCATGGTAACCATGCGGTTGTGTTGCCATGGTAACCGTGGGGTTTGGTTGCTATGGTTATCATGGGGTTCTGTTTCCATGGTAACCATGGGGTAGTGTTGCCATGGTAACCATGCGGTTGTGTTGCCATGGTAACCATGGGTTTTGGTTGCTATGGTTAGCATGGGGTTCTGTTGCCATCGTAACCATGCGGTTGGGTTGCCATGGCAACCATGGGGTTGTGTTGCCATGGTAAACATGGCGTTTAGTTGCCATGACAACTATGGGGTTCTGTTGCCATGGTAACCATGGGGTAGTGTTGCCATGGCAACCATGGGGTTGTGTTGCCATGGTAAGTATGGGGTTGGGTTGCAATGGTTATCAGACGGTTCTTTTGGAATGGCTACCATGGGGTAGTGTTGCCATGGTAACCATGGGGTTCTGTTGCCATGGTAACCACGGGGTAGTGTTGCCATGGCAACCATGGGGTTGTGTTGCCATGGTAACGATGGGGTTGGGTTGCCATGGCAACCACGCAGTTTGGTTACTATGGTAACCATGGGGTTCTGTTGCCATGGTAACCATGGGGTTGGGTTGCCATGGTAACCATGGCGTTTAGTTGCCATGGCAACTATGGGGTTCTGTTGCCATGGTAACCATGGGGTAGTGTTGCCATGGCAACCATGGGGTTGTGTAGCCATGGTAACTATGGGGTTGGGTTGCTATGGTTATAAGGCGGTTCTTTTGGAATGGCAACCATGGGGTAGTGTTGCCATGGTAACCATGCAGTTGTGTTGCCATGGTAACCATGGGGTTTGGTTGCTATGGTTAGCATGGGGTTCTGTTGCCATGGTAACCATGGGGTAGTGTTGCCATGGCAACCATCCGGTTGTGTTGCCATGGTAACCATGGCGATTAGTTGCCATGGCAACTATGGGGTTCTGTTGCCATGGTAACCATGGGGTAGTGTTGCCATGGCAACCATGGGGTTGTGTTGCCATGGTAACTATTGGGTTGGGTTGCAATGGTTATCAGGCGGTTTTTTGGAATGGCTACCATGGGGTAGTGTTGCCATGGTAACCATGCGGTTGTGTTGCCATGGTAACCATGGGGTTTGGTTGCTATGGTTAGCATGGTGTTCTGTTGCCATGGTAACCATGGGGTAGTGTTGCCATGGCAACCATGGGGTAGTGTTGCCATGGTAACCATGCGGTTGTGTTGCCATGGTAACCATGGGGTTTGGTTGCTATGGTTATCATGGGGTTCTGTTTCCATGGTAACCACGGGGTAGTGTTGCCATGGCAACCATGCGGTTGTGTTGCCATGGTAACCATGCAGTTGTTTTGCCATGGCAACCATGCGGTAGTGTTGCCATGGTAACCATGCGGTTGTGTTGCCATGGTAACCATGGGTTTTGGTTGCTATGGTTAGCATGGGGTTCTGTTGCCATCGTAACCATGCGGTTGGGTTGCCATTGCAACCATGGGGTTGTGTTGCCATGGTAACCATGGCGTTTAGTTGCCATGACAACTATGGGGTTCTGTTGCATGGTAACCATGGGGTAGTGTTGCCATGGCAACCGTGGGGTTGTGTTGCCATGGTAACCATGGGGTTTGGTTGCTATGGTTAGCATGGGGTTCTGTTGCCATGGTAACCATGGGGTAGTGTTGCCATGGCAACCATGGGGTTGTGTTGCCATGGTAACTATGGGGTTGGGTTGCAATGGTTATCATGCGGTTCTTTTGGAATGGCAGTCATGGGGAAGTGTTGCCATGGTAACCATGCGGTTGTGTTGCCATGGTAACCATGGGGTTGGGTTGCCATGGCAACCACGGGGTTTGGTTGCTATGGTAACCATGGCGTTCTGTTGCCATGGTAACTATGCGGTTGTGTTGCCATGGTAACCATGGGGTTCTGTTGCCATGGTAACAATGGGGTTCTGTTGCCATGGCAACCATGGGGTTGTGTTGCCATGGTCAGTATGGAGTTGGGTTGCAATGGTTATCAGGCGGTTGTTTTGGAATGGCAACCATGGGGTAGTGTTGCCATGGTAACCACGCGGTTGTGTTGCCATGGTAACCATGGGGTACCGTTACCATAGTAACCATGCGCTTGTGTTGCCATGGTAACCATGGGGTTGGGTTGCCATGGCAACCATGGGGTTGTGTTGCCATGGTAACCGTGGCGTTTAGTTGCCATGGCAACTATGGGGTTCTGTTGCCATGGTAACCATGGGGTAGTGTTTCCATGGCAACCATGGGGTTGTGTTGCCATGGTAACTATGGGGTTCGGTTGCTATGGCAACTATGGGGTTTAGTTGCCATGGCAACCATGGTGCTGAGATGCCGTGGTAACCATGCAGATGGGTTGCCGTGGTAACCATGCGGTTGTGTTGTTGTGGTAACCATGCGGTTGTGTTGCCATGGTAACCATGGGGTTGTGTTGCCATGGCAACCACGGGGATTGGTTGCTATGGTAACCATGGGGTTCTCTTGCCATGGTAACCATGGGGTTGGGTTGCCATGGCAACCATGGGGTTGTGTTGCCATGGTAACCATGCGGTTGTGTTGCCATGGTAACCATGCAGTTGTGTTGCCATGGCAACAATGGGGTTCTGTTGCCATGGTAACCATGGGGTAGTGTTTCCATGGCAACCATGGGGTTGTGTTGCCATGGTAACGATGGGGTTGTGTTGCCATGGCAACCACGGGGTTGTGTTGCCATGGGAACCATGGGGTTGTGTTGCCATGGTAACTATGGGGTTGGGTTGCTATGGCAACTATGGGGTTTAGTTGCCATGGCAACCATGGGGTTGAGATGCCGTGGTAACCATGCAGTTGGGTTGCCGTGGTAACCATGCGGTTGCGTTGTTGTGGTAACCATGCGGTTGTGTTGCCATGGTACCATGGGGTTGTGTTGCCATGGCAACCACGGGGATTGGTTGCTATGGTAACCATGGGGTTCTCTTGGCATGGTAACCATGGGGTTGGGTTGCCATGGCAACCATGGGGTTGTGTTGCCATGGTAACCATGCGGTTGTGTTGCCATGGTAACCATGCAGTTGTGTTGCCATGGCATCAATGGGGGTCTGTTGCCATGGTAACCATGGGGTTGTGTTGCCATGACAACCATGGGGTTGTGTTTCCATGGTAACCATGGCGTTTAGTTGCCATGGCAACTATGGGGTTCTGTTGCCATGGTAACCATGGGGTAGTGTTGCCATGGCAACCATGGGGTTGTGTTGCCATGGTAACTATGGGGTTGGGTTGCAATGGTTATCAGGCGGTTCTTTTGGAATGGCAACCATGGGGTTGTGTTGCCATGGTAACCATGGGGTTTGGTTGCTATGGTTAGCATGGGGTTCTGTTGCCATGGTAACCATGCAGTTGTTTTGCCATGGCAACCATGGGGTAGTGTTGCCATGGTAACCATGCGGTTGTGTTGCCATGGTAACCATGGGTTTTGGTTGCTATGGTTAGCATGGGGTTCTGTTGCCATCGTAACCATGCGGTTGGGTTGCCATGGCAACCATGGGGTTGTGTTGCCATGGTAACCATGGCGTTTAGTTGCCATGGCAACTATGGGGTTCTGTTGCCATGGTAACCATGGGGTAGTGTTGCCATGGCAACCATGGGGTTGTGTTGCCATGGTAAGTATGGGGTTGGGTTGCAATGGTTATCAGACGGTTCTTTTGGAATGGCTACCATGGGGTAGTGTTGCCATGGTAACCATGGGGTTCTGTTGCCATGGTAACCATGGGGTAGTGTTGCCATGGCAACCATGGGGTTGTGTTGCCATGGTAACGATGGGGTTGGGTTGCCATGGCAACCACGCAGTTTGGTTACTATGGTAACCATGGGGTTCTGTTGCCATGGTAACCATGGGGTTGGGTTGCCATGGTAACCATGGCGTTTAGTTGCCATGGCAACTATGGGGTTCTGTTGCCATGGTAACCATGGGGTAGTGTTGCCATGGCAACCATGGGGTTGTGTTTCCATGGTAAGTATGGGGTTGGGTTGCAATGGTTATCAGGCGGTTCTTTTGGAATGGCAACCATGGGGTAGTGTTGCCATGGTCACCATGCAGTTGTGTTGCCATGGTAACCATGGGATAGTGTTGCCATGGTAACCATGGGGTTGGGTTGCCATGGCAACCATGGGGTTCTGTTGCCATGGTAACCATGGCGTTTAGTTGCCATGGCAACTATGGGTTTCTGTTGCCATGGTAACCATGGTGTAGTGTTGCCATGGCAACCATGGCGTTGTGTTGCCATGGTAACTATGGGGTTGGGTTGCAATGGTTATCAGGTGGTTCTTTTGGAATGGCAACCATGGGTTTGTGTTGCCATGGTAACCATGGCGTTTAGTGTCCATGACAACTATGGGGTTCTGTTGCCATGGTAACCATGGGGTTGGGTTGCCATGGTAACCATGGCGTTTAGTTGCCATGGCAACTATGGGGTTCTGTTGCCATGGTAACCATGGGGTAGTGTTGCCATGGCAACCATGGGGTTGTGTTGCCATGGTAAGTATGGGGTTGGGTTGCAATGGTTATCAGGCGGTTCTTTTGGAATGGCAACCATGGGGTAGTGTTGCCATGGTCACCATACAGTTGTGTTGCCATGGTAACCATGGGATAGTGTTGCCATGGTAACCATGGGGTTGGGTTGCCATGGCAACCATGGGGTTGTGTTGCTATGGTAACCATGGCGTTTAGTTTCCATGGCAACTATGGGGTTCTGTTGCCATGGTAACCATGGTGTAGTGTTACCATGGCAACCATGGGGTTGTGTTGCCATGGTAAGTATGGGGTTGGGTTGCAATGGTTATCAGGCGGTTCTTTTGGAATGGCAACCATGGGGTAGTGTTGCCATGGTAACCATGCAGTTGTGTTGCCATGGTAACCATGGGGTTGTGTTGCCATGGTAACCATGGGGTAGTGTTGCCATGGTAACCATGGGGTTGGGTTGCCATGCCAACCATGGGGTTGTGTTGCCATGGTAACCATGGGGTTTGGTTGCTATGGTTAGCATGGGGTTCTGTTGCCATGGTAACCATGGCGTAGTGTTGCCATGGCAACCATGGGGTACGGTTGCCATGGTAACCATGCGGTTGTGTTGCCATGGTAACCATGGGGTTTGGTTGCTATGGTTAGCATGGGGTTCTGTTGCCATGGTAACCATGGGGTAGTGTTGCCATGGCAACCATGCGGTTGTGTTGCCATGGTAACCATGGCGATTAGTTGCCATGACAACTATGGGGTTCTGTTGCCATGGTAACCGTGGGGTAGTGTTCCCATGGCAACCATGGGGTTGTGTTGCCATGGTAACTATGGGGTTGGGTTGCAATGGTTATCAGGCGGTTCTTTTGGAATGGCTACCATGGGGTAGTGTTGCCATGGTAACCATGGGGTTGTGTTGCCATGGTAACTATGGGGTTCGGTTGCAATGTTTATCAGGCAGTTCTTTTGGAATGGCATCCATGGGGTTGTGTTGCCATGGTAACCATGGGGTTTGGTTGCTATGGTTAGCATGGTGTTCTGTTGCCATGGTAACCATGGGGTAGTGTTGCCATGGCAACCATGGGGTAGTGTTGCCATGGCAACCATGGGGTAGTGTTGCCATGGTAACCATGCGGTTGTGTTGCCATGGTAACCATGGGTTTTGGTTGCTATGGTTAGCATGGGGTTCTGTTGCCATCGTAACCATGCGGTTGGGTTGCCATTGCAACCATGGGGTTGTGTTGCCATGGTAACCATGGCGTTTAGTTGCCATGACAACTATGGGGTTCTGTTGCCATGGTAACCATGGGGTAGTGTTGCCATGGTAACCATGGGGTTGTGTTGCCATGGTAACCATGGGGTTTGGTTGCTATGGTTAGCATGGGGTTCTGTTGCCATGGTAACCTTGGGGTAGTGTTGCCATGGCAACCATGGGGTTGTGTTGCCATGGTAACTATGGGGTTGGGTTGTAATGGTTATCAGGCGGTTCTTTTGGAATGGCAGTCATGGGGTAGTGTTGCCATGGTAACCATGGGGTTGGGTTGCCATGGCAACCACGGGGTTTGGTTGCTATGGTAACCATGGCGTTCTGTTGCCATGGTAACTATGCGGTTGTGTTGCCATGGTAACCATGGGGTTCTGTTGCCATGGTAACAATGGGGTTCTGTTGCCATGGCAACCATGGGGTTGTGTTGCCATGGTCAGTATGGAGTTGGGTTGCAATGGTTATCAGGCGGTTGTTTTGGAATGGCAACCATGGGGTAGTGTTGCCATGGTAACCATGCGGTTGTGTTGCCATGGTAACCATGGGGTAGCGTTACCATAGTAACCATGCGCTTGTGTTGCCATGGTAACCATGGGGTTCGGTTGCCATGGCAACCATGGGGTTGTGTTGCCATGGTAATCATGGCGTTTAGTTGCCATGGCAACTATGGGGTTCTGTTGCCATGGTAACCATGGGGTAGTGTTTCCATGGCAACCATGGGGTTGTGTTGCCATGGTAACGATGGGGTTGGGTTGCCATGGCAACCACGGGGTTGTGTTGCCATGGGAACCATGGGGTTGTGTTGCCATGGTAACTATGGGGTTGGGTTGCTATGGCAACTATGGGGTTTAGTTGCCATGGCAACCATGCGGTTGTGTTCCCATGGTAACCATGCAGTTGTTTTGCCATGGCAACCATGGGGTAGTGTTGCCATGGTAACCATGCGGTTGTGTTGCCATGGTAACCATGGGTTTTGGTTGCTATGGTTAGCATGGGGTTCTGTTGCCATCGTAACCATGCAATTGGGTTGCCATGGCAACCATGGGTTTGTGTTGCCATGGTAACCATGGCGTTTAGTTGCCATGACAACTATGGGGTTCTGTTGCCATGGTAACCATGGGGTAGTGTTGCCATGGCAACCATGGGGTTGTGTTGCCATGGTAACTATGGGGTTGGGTTGCAATGGTTATCATGCGGTTCTTTTGGAATGGCAGTCATGGGGAAGTGTTGCCATGGTAACCATGCGGTTGTGTTGCCATGGTAACCATGGGGTTGGGTTGCCATGGCAACCACGGGGTTTGGTTGCTATGGTAACCATGGCGTTCTGTTGCCATGGTAACTATGCGGTTGTGTTGCCATGGTAACCATGGGGTTCTGTTGCCATGGTAAAAATGGGGTTCTGTTGCCATGGCAACCATGGGGTTGTGTTGCCATGGTCAGTATGGAGTTGGGTTGCAATGGTTATCAGGCGGTTGTTTTGGAATGGCAACCATGGGGTAGTGTTGCCATGGTAACCACGCGGTTGTGTTGCCATGGTAACCATGGGGTACCGTTACCATAGTAACCATGCGCTTGTGTTGCCATGGTAACCATGGGGTTCGGTTGCCATGGCAACCATGGGGTTGTGTTGCCATGGTAACCGTGGCGTTTAGTTGCCATGGCAACTATGGGGTTCTGTTGCCATGGTAACCATGGGGTAGTGTTTCCATGGCAACCATGGGGTTGTGTTGCCATGGTAACGATGGGGTTGGGTTGCCATGGCAACCACGGGGTTGTGTTGCCATGGGAACCATGGGGTTGTGTTGCCATGGTAACTATGGGGTTCGGTTGCTATGGCAACTATGGGGTTTAGTTGCCATGGCAACCATGGTGCTGAGATGCCGTGGTAACCATGCAGATGGGTTGCCGTGGTAACCATGCGGTTGTGTTGTTGTGGTAACCATGCGGTTGTGTTGCCATGGTAACCATGGGGTTGTGTTGCCATGGCAACCACGGGGATTGGTTGCTATGGTAACCATGGGGTTCTCTTGCCATGGTAACCATGGGGTTGGGTTGCCATGGCAACCATGGGGTTGTGTTGCCATGGTAACCATGCGGTTGTGTTGCCATGGTAACCATGCAGTTGTGTTGCCATGGCAACAATGGGGTTCTGTTGCCATGGTAACCATGGGGTAGTGTTTCCATGGCAACCATGGGGTTGTGTTGCCATGGTAACGATGGGGTTGTGTTGCCATGGCAACCACGGGGTTGTGTTGCCATGGGAACCATGGGGTTGTGTTGCCATGGTAACTATGGGGTTGGGTTGCTATGGCAACTATGGGGTTTAGTTGCCATAGCAACCATGGGGTTGAGATGCCGTGGTAACCATGCAGTTGGGTTGCCGTGGTAACCATGCGGTTGTGTTGTTGTGGTAACCATGCGGTTGTGTTGCCATGGTACCATGGGGTTGTGTTGCCATGGCAACCACGGGGATTGGTTGCTATGGTAACCATGGGGTTCTCTTGGCATGGTAACCATGGGGTTGGGTTGCCATGGCAACCATGGGGTTGTGTTGCCATGGTAACCATGCGGTTGTGTTGCCATGGTAACCATGCAGTTGTGTTGCCATGGCATCAATGGGGGTCTGTTGCCATGGTAACCATGGGGTTGTGTTGCCATGACAACCATGGGGTTGTGTTGCCATGGTAACTATGGGGTTGGGTTGCAATGGTTATCAGGCGGTTCTTTTGGAATGGCAACCATGGGGTTGTGTTGCCATGGTAACCATGGGGTTTGGTTGCTATGGTTAGCATGGGGTTCTGTTGCCATGGTAACCATGCAGTTGTTTTGCCATGGCAACCATGGGGTAGTGTTGCCATGGTAACCATGCGGTTGTGTTGCCATGGTAACCATGGGTTTTGGTTGCTATGGTTAGCATGGGGTTCTGTTGCCATCGTAACCATGCGGTTGGGTTGCCATGGCAACCATGGGGTTGTGTTGCCATGGTAACCATGGCGTTTAGTTGCCATGGCAACTATGGGGTTCTGTTGCCATGGTAACCATGGGGTAGTGTTGCCATGGCAACCATGGGGTTGTGTTGCCATGGTAAGTATGGGGTTGGGTTGCAATGGTTATCAGACGGTTCTTTTGGAATGGCTACCATGGGGTAGTGTTGCCATGGTAACCATGGGGTTCTGTTGCCATGGTAACCATGGGGTAGTGTTGCCATGGCAACCATGGGGTTGTGTTGCCATGGTAACGATGGGGTTGGGTTGCCATGGTAACCACGCAGTTTGGTTACTATGGTAACCATGGGGTTCTGTTGCCATGGTAACCATGGGGTTGGGTTGCCATGGTAACCATGGCGTTTAGTTGCCATGGCAACTATGGGGTTCTGTTGCCATGGTAACCATGGGGTAGTGTTGCCATGGCAACCATGGGGTTGTGTTTCCATGGTAAGTATGGGGTTGGGTTGCAATGGTTATCAGGCGGTTCTTTTGGAATGGCAACCATGGGGTAGTGTTGCCATGGTCACCATGCAGTTGTGTTGCCATGGTAACCATGGGATAGTGTTGCCATGGTAACCATGGGGTTGGGTTGCCATGGCAACCATGGGGTTCTGTTGCCATGGTAACCATGGCGTTTAGTTGCCATGGCAACTATGGGTTTCTGTTGCCATGGTAACCATGGTGTAGTGTTGCCATGGCAACCATGGCGTTGTGTTGCCATGGTAACTATGGGGTTGGGTTGCAATGGTTATCAGGTGGTTCTTTTGGAATGGCAACCATGGGTTTGTGTTGCCATGGTAACCATGGCGTTTAGTGTCCATGACAACTATGGGGTTCTGTTGCCATGGTAACCATGGGGTTGGGTTGCCATGGTAACCATGGCGTTTAGTTGCCATGGCAACTATGGGGTTCTGTTGCCATGGTAACCATGGGGTAGTGTTGCCGTGGCAACCATGGGGTTGTGTTGCCATGGTAAGTATGGGGTTGGGTTGCAATGGTTATCAGGCGGTTCTTTTGGAATGGCAACCATGGGGTAGTGTTGCCATGGTCACCATACAGTTGTGTTGCCATGGTAACCATGGGATAGTGTTGCCATGGTAACCATGGGGTTGGGTTGCCATGGCAACTATGGTGTTGTGTTGCTATGGTAACCATGGCGTTTAGTTTCCATGGCAACTATGGGGTTCTGTTGCCATGGTAACCATGGTGTAGTGTTGCCATGGCAACCATGGGGTTGTGTTGCCATGGTAAGTATGGGGTTGGGTTGCAATGGTTATCAGGCAGTTCTTTTGGAATGGCAACCATGGGGTAGTGTTGCCATGGTAACCATGCAGTTGTGTTGCCATGGTAACCATGGGGTTGTGTTGCCATGGTAACCATGGGGTAGTGTTGCCATGGTAACCATGGGGTTGGGTTGCCATGCCAACCATGGGGTTGTGTTGCCATGGTAACCATGGGGTTTGGTTGCTATGGTTAGCATGGGGTTCTGTTGCCATGGTAACCATGGCGTAGTGTTGCCATGGCAACCATGGGGTACGGTTGCCATGGTAACCATGCGGTTGTGTTGCCATGGTAACCATGGGGTTTGGTTGCTATGGTTAGCATGGGGTTCTGTTGCCATGGTAACCATGGGGTAGTGTTGCCATGGCAACCATGCGGTTGTGTTGCCATGGTAACCATGGCGATTAGTTGCCATGACAACTATGGGGTTCTGTTGCCATGGTAACCATGGGGTAGTGTTCCCATGGCAACCATGGGGTTGTGTTGCCATGGTAACTATGGGGTTGGGTTGCAATGGTTATCAGGCGGTTCTTTTGGAATGGCTACCATGGGGTAGTGTTGCCATGGTAACCATGGGGTTGTGTTGCCATGGTAACTATGGGGTTCGGTTGCAATGTTTATCAGGCAGTTCTTTTGGAATGGCATCCATGGGGTTGTGTTGCCATGGTAACCATGGGGTTTGGTTGCTATGGTTAGCATGGTGTTCTGTTGCCATGGTAACCATGGGGTTGGGTTGCCATGGCAACCACGGGGTTTGGTTGCTATGGTAACCATGGCGTTCTGTTGCCATGGTAACTATGCGGTTGTGTTGCCATGGTAACCATGGGGTTCTGTTGCCATGGTAACAATGGGGTTCTGTTGCCATGGCAACCATGGGGTTGTGTTGCCATGGTCAGTATGGAGTTGGGTTGCAATGGTTATCAGGCGGTTGTTTTGGAATGGCAACCATGGGGTAGTGTTGCCATGGTAACCATGCGGTTGTGTTGCCATGGTAACCATGGGGTAGCGTTACCATAGTAACCATGCGCTTGTGTTGCCATGGTAACCATGGGGTTCGGTTGCCATGGCAACCATGGGGTTGTGTTGCCATGGTAATCATGGCGTTTAGTTGCCATGGCAACTATGGGGTTCTGTTGCCATGGTAACCATGGGGTAGTGTTTCCATGGCAACCATGGGGTTGTGTTGCCATGGTAACGATGGGGTTGGGTTGCCATGGCAACCACGGGGTTGTGTTGCCATGGGAACCATGGGGTTGTGTTGCCATGGTAACTATGGGGTTGGGTTGCTATGGCAACTATGGGGTTTAGTTGCCATGGCAACCATGCGGTTGTGTTCCCATGGTAACCATGCAGTTGTTTTGCCATGGCAACCATGGGGTAGTGTTGCCATGGTAACCATGCGGTTGTGTTGCCATGGTAACCATGGGTTTTGGTTGCTATGGTTAGCATGGGGTTCTGTTGCCATCGTAACCATGCAATTGGGTTGCCATGGCAACCATGGGTTTGTGTTGCCATGGTAACCATGGCGTTTAGTTGCCATGACAACTATGGGGTTCTGTTGCCATGGTAACCATGGGGTAGTGTTGCCATGGCAACCATGGGGTTGTGTTGCCATGGTAAGTATGGGGTTGGGTTGCAATGGTTATCAGACGGTTCTTTTGGAATGGCTACCATGGGGTAGTGTTTCCATGGTAACCATGGGGTTCTGTTGCCATGGTAACCATGGGGTAGTGTTGCCATGGCAACCATGGGGTTGTGTTGCCATGGTAACGATGGGGTTGGGTTGCCATGGCAACCACGCGGTTTGGTTACTATGGTAACCATGGGGTTCTGTTGCCATGGTAACCATGGGGTAGGGTTGCCATGGTAACCATGGTGTTTAGTTGCCATGGCAACTATGGGGTTCTGTTGCCATGGTAACCATGGGGTAGTGTTGCCATGGCAACCATGGGGTTGTGTTGCCATGGTAAGTATGGGGTTGGGTTGCAATGGTTATCAGGCGGTTCTTTTGGAATGGCAACCATGGGGTAGTGTTGCCATGGTCACCATGCAGTTGTGTTGCCATGGTAACCATGGGATAGTGTTGCCATGGTAAACATGGGGTTGGGTTGCCATGGCAACCATGGGGTTGTGTTGCAATGGTAACCATGGCGTTTAGTTTCCATGGCAACTATGGGGTTCTGTTGCCATGGTAACCATGGGGTAGTGTTGCCATGGCAACCATGCGGTTGTGTTGCCATGGTAAGTATGGGGTTGGGTTGCAATGGTTATCAGGCGGTTCTTTTGGAATGGCAACCATGGGGTAGTGTTGCCATGGTAACCATGCAGTTGTGTTGCCATGGTAACCATGGGGTAGTGTTGCCATGGTAACCATGGGGTTGGGTTGCCATGCCAACCATGGGGTTGTGTTGCCATGGTAACCATGGGGTTTGGTTGCTATGGTTAGCATGGGGTTCTGTTGCCATGGTAACCGTGGGGTAGTGTTGCCATGGCAACCATGGGGTAGTGTTGCCATGGTAACCATGCGGTTGTGTTGCCATGGTAACCATGGGGTTTGGTTGCTATGGTTAGCATGGGGTTCTGTTGCTATGGTAACCATGGGGTAGTGTTGCCATGGCAACCATGCGGTTGTGTTGCCATGGTAACCATGGCGATTAGTTGCCATGACAACTATGGGGTTCTGTTGCCATGGTAACCATGAGGTAGTGTTGCCATGGCAACCATGGGGTTGTGTTGCCATGGTAACTATGGGGTTGGGTTGCAATGGTTATCAGGCGGTTCTTTTGGAATGGCTACCATGGGGTAGTGTTGCCATGGTAACCATGGGGTTGTGTTGCCATGGTAACTATGGGGTTGGGTTGCAATGGTTATCAGGCAGTTCTTTTGGAATGGCATCCATGGGGTTGTGTTGCCATGGTAACCTTGGGGTTTGGTTGCTATGGTTAGCATGGTGTTCTGTTGCCATGGTAACCATGGGGTAGTGTTGCCATGGCAACCATGGGGTAGTGTTGCCATGGCAACCATGGGGTAGTGTTGCCATGGTAACCATGCTGTTGTGTTGCCATGGTAACCATGCAGTTGTTTTGCCATGGCAACCATGGTGTAGTGTTGCCATGGTAACCGTGGGGTTGTGTTGCCATGGTAACTATGGGGTTGGGTTGCAATGGTTATCAGGCGGTTCTTTTGGAATGGCATCCATGGGGTTGTGTTGCCATGGTAACCATGGGTTTTGGATGCTATGGTTAGCATGGGGTTCTGTTGCCATTGTAACCATGCGGTTGGTTTGCCATGGCAACCATGGGGTTGTGTTGCCATGGTAACCATGGCGTTTAGTTGCCATGACAACTATGGGGTTCTGTTGCCATGGTAACCATGGGGTAGTGTTTCCATGGCAACCATGGGGTTGTGTTGCCATGGTAAGTATGGGGTTGGGTTGCAATGGTTATCAGACAGTTCTTTTGGAATGGCTACCATGGGGTAGTGTTGCCATGGTAACCATGGGGTTCTGTTGCCATGGTAACCATGGGGTAGTGTTGCCATGGCAACCATGGGGTTGTGTTGCCATGGTAACGATGGGGTTGGGTTGCCATGGCAACCACGGGGTTTGGTTACTATGGTAACCATGGGGTTCTGTTGCCATGGTAACCATGGGGTTGGGTTGCCATGGTAACCATGGCGTTTAGTTGCCATGGCAACTATGGGGTTCTGTTGCCATGGTAACCATGGGGTAGTGTTGCCATGGCAACCATGGGGTTGTGTTGCCATGGTAAGTATGGGGTTGGGTTGCAATGGTTATCAGGCGGTTCTTTTGGAATGGCAACCATGGGGTAGTGTTGCCATGGTAACCATGGGGTTGGGTTGCCATGGCAACCATGGGGTTGTGTTGCCATGGTAACCATGGCGTTTAGTTTCCATGGCAACTATGGGGTTCTGTTTCCATGGTAACCATGGTGTAGTGTTGCCATGGCAACAATGGGGTTGTGTTGCCATGGTAACTATGGGGTTGGGTTGCAATGGTTATCAGGCGGTTCTTTTGGAATGGCAACCATGGGGTTGTGTTGCCATGGTAACCATGGGGTTTGGTTGCTATGGTTAGCATGGGGTTCTGTTGCCATGGCAACCATGGGGTAGTGTTGCCATGGCAACCATGCGGTTGTGTTGCCATGGTAACCATGCGGTTGTGTTGCCATGGTAACCATGGGGTTTGGTTGCTATGGTTATCATGGGGTTCTGTTTCCATGGTAACCATGGGGTAGTGTTGCCATGGCAACCATGCGGTTGTGTTGCCATGGTAACCATGCAGTTGTTTTGCCATGGCAACCATGGGGTAGTGTTGCCATGGTAACCATGCGGTTTGGTTGCTATGGTTATCATGGGGTTCTATTACCATGGTAACCATGGGGTAGTGTTGCCATGGCAACCATGGGGTTGTGTTGCCATGGTAAGTATGGGGTTGGGTTGCAATGGTTATCAGGCGGTTCTTTTGGAATGGCAACCATGGGGTTGTGTTGCCATGGTAACTATGGGGTTGGGTTGCTATGGCAACTATGGGGTTTAGTTGCCATGGCAACCATGGGGTTGAGATGCCGTGGTAAACATGCAGTTGGGTTGCCGTGGTAACCATGCGGTTGTGTTGTTGTGGTAACCATGCGGTTGTGTTGCCATGGTACCATGGGGTTGTGTTGCCATGGCAACCACGGGGATTGGTTGCTATGGTAACCATGGGGTTCTGTTGGCATGGTAACCATGGGGTTGGGTTGCCATGGCAACCATGGGGTTGTGTTGCCATGGTAACCATGCGGTTGTGTTGCCATGGTAACCATGCAGTTGTGTTGCCATGGCATCAATGGGGGTCTGTTGCCATGGTAACCATGGGGTTGTGTTGCCATGACAACCATGGGGTTGTGTTTCCATGGTAACCATGGCGTTTAGTTGCCATGGCAACTATGGGGTTCTGTTGCCATGGTAACCATGGGGTAGTGTTGCCATGGCAACCATGGGGTTGTGTTGCCATGGTAACTATGGGGTTGGGTTGCAATGGTTATCAGGCGGTTCTTTTGGAATGGCAACCATGGGGTTGTGTTGCCATGGTAACCATGGGGTTTGGTTGCTATGGTTAGCATGGGGTTCTGTTGCCATGGTAACCATGCAGTTGTTTTGCCATGGCAACCATGGGGTAGTGTTGCCATGGTAACCATGGCGTTTAGTTGCCATGAAAACTATGGGGTTCTGTTGCCATGGTAACCATGGGGTAGTGTTGCCATGGCAACCATGGGGTTGTGTTGCCATGGTAACGATGGGGTTGGGTTGCCATGGCAACCACGCAGTTTGGTTACTATGGTAACCATGGGGTTCTGTTGCCATGGTAACCATGGGGTTGGGTTGCCATGGTAACCATGGCGTTTAGTTGCCATGGCAACTATGGGGTTCTGTTGCCATGGTAACCATGGGGTAGTGTTGCCATGGCAACCATGGGGTTGTGTTTCCATGGTAAGTATGGGGTTGGGTTGCAATGGTTATCAGGCGGTTCTTTTGGAATGGCAACCATGGGGTAGTGTTGCCATGGTCACCATGCAGTTGTGTTGCCATGGTAACCATGGGATAGTGTTGCCATGGTAACCATGGGGTTGGGTTGCCATGGCAACCATGGGGTTGTGTTGCTATGGTAACCATGGCGTTTAGTTTCCATGGCAACTATGGGGTTCTGTTGCCATGGTAACCATGGTGTAGTGTTGCCATGGCAACCATGGGGTTGTGTTGCCATGGTAAGTATGGGGTTGGGTTGCAATGGTTATCAGGCGGTTCTTTTGGAATGGCAACCATGGGGTAGTGTTGCCATGGTAACCATGCAGTTGTGTTGCCATGGTAACCATGGGGTTGTGTTGCCATGGTAACCATGGGGTAGTGTTGCCATGGTAACCATGGGGTTGGGTTGCCATGCCAACCATGGGGTTGTGTTGCCATGGTAACCATGGGGTTTGGTTGCTATGGTTAGCATGGGGTTCTGTTGCCATGGTAACCATGGCGTAGTGTTGCCATGGCAACCAAGGGGTACGGTTGCCATGGTAACCATGCGGTTGTGTTGCCATGGTAACCATGGGGTTTGGTTGCTATGGTTAGCATGGGGTTCTGTTGCCATGGTAACCATGGGGTAGTGTTGCCATGGCAACCATGCGGTTGTGTTGCCATGGTAACCATGGCGATTAGTTGCCATGACAACTATGGGGTTCTGTTGCCATGGTAACCATGGGGTAGTGTTCCCATGGCAACCATGGGGTTGTGTTGCCATGGTAACTATGGGGTTGGGTTGCAATGGTTATCAGGCGGTTCTTTTGGAATGGCTACCATGGGGTAGTGTTGCCATGGTAACCATGGGGTTGTGTTGCCATGGTAACTATGGGGTTCGGTTGCAATGTTTATCAGGCAGTTCTTTTGGAATGGCATCCATGGGGTTGTGTTGCCATGGTAACCATGGGGTTTGGTTGCTATGGTTAGCATGGTGTTCTGTTGCCATGGTAACCATGGGGTAGTGTTGCCATGGCAACCATGGGGTAGTGTTGCCATGGCAACCATGGGGTAGTGTTGCCATGGTAACCATGCGGTTGTGTTGCCATGGTAACCATGGGTTTTGGTTGCTATGGTTAGCATGGGGTTCTGTTGCCATCGTAACCATGCGGTTGGGTTGCCATTGCAACCATGGGGTTGTGTTGCCATGGTAACCATGGCGTTTAGTTGCCATGACAACTATGGGGTTCTGTTGCCATGGTAACCATGGGGTAGTGTTTCCATGGCAACCATGGGGTTTTGTTGCCATGGTAACCATGGGGTTTGGTTGCTATGGTTAGCATGGGGTTCTGTTGCCATGGTAACCTTGGGGTAGTGTTGCCATGGCAACCATGGGGTTGTGTTGCCATGGTAACTATGGGGTTGGGTTGTAATGGTTATCAGGCGGTTCTTTTGGAATGGCAGTCATGGGGTAGTGTTGCCATGGTAACCATGGGGTTGGGTTGCCATGGCAACCACGGGGTTTGGTTGCTATGGTAACCATGGCGTTCTGTTGCCATGGTAACTATGCGGTTGTGTTGCCATGGTAACCATGGGGTTCTGTTGCCATGGTAACAATGCGGTTGTTTTGGAATGGCAACCATGGGGTAGTGTTGCCATGGTAACCATGCGGTTGTGTTGCCATGGTAACCATGGGGTAGCGTTACCATAGTAACCATGCGCTTGTGTTGCCATGGTAACCATGGGGTTCGGTTGCCATGGCAACCATGGGGTTGTGTTGCCATGGTAATCATGGCGTTCAGTTGCCATGGCAACTATGGGGTTCTGTTGCCATGGTAACCATGGGGTAGTGTTTCCATGGCAACCATGGGGTTGTGTTGCCATGGTAACGATGGGGTTGGGTTGCCATGGCAACCACGGGGTTGTGTTGCCATGGGAACCATGGGGTTGTGTTGCCATGGTAACTATGGGGTTGGGTTGCTATGGCAACTATGGGGTTTAGTTGCCATGGCAACCATGCGGTTGTGTTCCCATGGTAACCATGCAGTTGTTTTGCCATGGCAACCATGGGGTAGTGTTGCCATGGTAACCATGCGGTTGTGTTGCCATGGTAACCATGGGTTTTGGTTGCTATGGTTAGCATGGGGTTCTGTTGCCATCGTAACCATGCAATTGGGTTGCCATGGCAACCATGGGTTTGTGTTGCCATGGTAACCATGGCGTTTAGTTGCCATGACAACTATGGGGTTCTGTTGCCATGGTAACCATGGGGTAGTGTTGCCATGGCAACCATGGGGTTGTGTTGCCATGGTAAGTATGGGGTTGGGTTGCAATGGTTATCAGACGGTTCTTTTGGAATGGCTACCATGGGGTAGTGTTGCCATGGTAACCATGGGGTTCTGTTGCCATGGTAACCATGGGGTAGTGTTGCCATGGCAACCATGGGGTTGTGTTGCCATGGTAACGATGGGGTTGGGTTGCCATGGCAACCACGCGGTTTGGTTACTATGGTAACCATGGGGTTCTGTTGCCATGGTAACCATGGGGTTGGGTTGCCATGGTAACCATGGTGTTTAGTTGCCATGGCAACTATGGGGTTCTGTTGCCATGGTAACCATGGGGTAGTGTTGCCATGGCAACCATGGGGTTGTGTTGCCATGGTAAGTATGGGGTTGGGTTGCAATGGTTATCAGGCGGTTCTTTTGGAATGGCAACCATGGGGTAGTGTTGCCATGGTCACCATGCAGTTGTGTTGCCATGGTAACCATGGGATAGTGTTGCCATGGTAAACATGGGGTTGGGTTGCCATGGCAACCATGGGGTTGTGTTGCAATGGTAACCATGGCGTTTAGTTTCCATGGCAACTATGGGGTTCTGTTGCCATGGTAACCATGGGGTAGTGTTGCCATGGCAACCATGCGGTTGTGTTGCCATGGTAACTATGGGGTTGGGTTGCAATGGTTATCAGGCGGTTCTTTTGGAATGGCAACCATGGGGTAGTGTTGCCATGGTAACCATGCAGTTGTGTTGCCATGGTAACCATGGGGTAGTGCTGCCATGGTAACCATGGGGTTGGGTTGCCATGGCAACCATGGGGTTGTGTTGCCATGGTAACCATGGGGTTTGGTTGCTATGGTTAGCATGGGGTTCTGTTGCCATGGTAACCGTGGGGTAGTGTTGCCATGGCAACCATGGGGTAGTGTTGCCATGGTAACCATGCGGTTGTGTTGCCATGGTAACCATGGGGTTTGGTTGCTATGGTTAGCATGGGGTTCTGTTGCTATGGTAACCATGGGGTAGTGTTGCCATGGCAACCATGCGGTTGTGTTGCCATGGTAACCATGGCGATTAGTTGCCATGACAACTATGGGGTTCTGTTGCCATGGTAACCATGAGGTAGTGTTGCCATGGCAACCATGGGTTTGTGTTGCCATGGTAACTATGGGGTTGGGTTGCAATGGTTATCAGGCGGTTCTTTTGGAATGGCTACCATGGGGTAGTGTTGCCATGGTAACCATGGGGTTGTGTTGCCATGGTAACTATGGGGTTGGGTTGCAATGGTTATCAGGCAGTTCTTTTGGAATGGCATCCATGGGGTTGTGTTGCCATGGTAACCTTGGGGTTTGGTTGCTATGGTTAGCATGGTGTTCTGTTGCCATGGTAACCATGGGGTAGTGTTGCCATGGCAACCATGGGGTAGTGTTGCCATGGTAACCATGCGGTTGTGTTGCCATGGTAACCATGCAGTTGTTTTGCCATGGCAACCATGGTGTAGTGTTGCCATGGTAACCGTGGGGTTGTGTTGCCATGGTAACTATGGGGTTGGGTTGCAATGGTTATCAGGCGGTTCTTTTGGAATGGCAACCATGGGGTAGTGTTGCCATGGTCACCATGCAGTTGTGTTGCCATGGTAACCATGGGATAGTGTTGCCATGGTAACCATGGGGTTGGGTTGCCATGGCAACCATGGGGTTGTGTGGCCATGGTAACCATGGCGTTTAGTTTCCATGGCAACTATGGGGTTCTGTTCCCATGGTAACCATGGTGTAGTGTTGCCATGGCAACCATGGGGTTGTGTTGCCATGGTAACTATGGGGTTGGGTTGTAATGGTTATCAGGTGGTTCTTTTGGAATGGCAACCATGGGGTTGGGTTGCCATGCCAACCGTGGGGTTGTGTTGCCATGGTAACCATGGCGTTTAGTTGCCACGGAAACCATGGGGTTGCGTTTCCATGGTAACCATGGGGTAGTGTTGCCATGGCAACAATGGGGTTGTGTTGCCATGGTAACTATGGGGTTGGGTTGCAATGGTTATCAGGCATTTCTTTTGGAATGGCAACCATGGGGTTGTCTTGCCATGGTAACCATGGGGTTTGGTTGCTATGGTTAGCATGGGGTTCTGTTGCCATGGTAACCATGGGGTAGTGTTGCCATGGCAACCATGGGGTAGTGTTGCCATGGTAACCATGCGGTTGTGTTGCCATGGTAACCATGGGGTTTGGTTGCTATGGTTAGCATGGGGTTCTCTTGCCATGGTAACCATGGGGTAGTGTTGCCATGGCAACCATGCGGTTGTGTTGCCATGGTAACCATGCAGTTGTGTTGCCATGGCAACCATGGGGTAGTGTTGCCATGGTAACCATGCGGTTGTGTTGCCATGGTAACCATGGGGTTTGGTTGCTATGGTTAGCATGGGGTTCTGTTGCCATCGTAACCATGGGGTTGGGTTGCCATGGCAACCATGGGGTTGTGTTGCCATGGTAACCATGGCGTTTAGTTGCCATGGCAACTATGGGGTTCTGTTGCCATGGTAACCATGGGGTAGTGTTGCCATGGCAACCATGGGGTTGTGTTGGCATGGTAACCATGGGGTTGGGTTGCAATGGCAACCACGGGGTTTGGTTGCTATGGTAACCATGGCGATCTCTTGCCATGGTAACCATGGGGTTGGGTTGCCATGGTAACCATGGGGTAGTGTTGCCATGGTTAACATGGGGTTGTGTTGCCATGGCAACCATGGGTTTGTGTTGCCATGGTAACCATGGCGTTTAGTTTCCATGGCAACTATGGGGTTCTGTTGCCATGGTAACCATGCAGTTGTGTTGCCATGGCAACCATGCGGTTGTGTTGCCATGGTAACCATGGGGTTGGGTTGCCATGGCAACCACGCGGTTTGGTTACTATGGTAACCATGCGGTTCTGTTGCCATGGTAACCATGGGGTTGGGTTGCCATGGTAACCATGGCGTTTAGTTGCCATGGCAACTATGGGGTTCTGTTGCCATGGTAACCATGGGGTAGTGTTGCCATGGCAACCATGGGGTTGTGTTGCCATGGTAAGTATGGGGTTGTGTTGCAATGGTTATCAGGCGGTTCTTTTGGAATGGCAACCATGGGGTAGTGTTGCCATGGTAACCATGCGGTTGTGTTGCCATGGTAACCATGGGGTAGCGTTTCCATTGTAACCATGCGGTTGTGTTGCCATGGCAACCATGGGGTTGTGTTGCAATGGCAACCATGGGGTTGTGTTGCCATGGTAACAATGGGGTTGGGTTGTCATGGAAACCACGGGGATGTGTTGCCATGACAACCATGGGGTTGTGTTCCCATGGTAACCATGGAGTTTAGTTGCCATGGCAACTATGGGATACTGTTGCCATGGTAACCATGGGGTAGTGTTGCCATGGCAAACATGGGTTTGTGTTGCCATGGTAACGATGGGGTTGGGTTGCCATGGCAACCACGGGGTTGTGTTCCCATGGTAACTATGGGGTTGGGTTGCTATGGCAACTATGGGGTTGTGTTGCCATGGCAACCATGCGGTTGAGATGCCGTGGTAACCATGCGGTTGTGTTGCCATGGTAACCATGGGGTAGTGTTGCCATGGCAACCATGGGGTTGTGTTGCCATGGTAACCATGGGGTAGTGTTGCCATGGTAACCATGGGGTTGGGTTGCCATGGCAACCACGGGGTTTGGTTGACATGGAAACCATGGCGTTTATTTTCCATGGCAACTATGGGGTTCTGTTGCCATGGTAACCATGGGGTAGTGTTGCCATGGCAACCATGGGGTTGTGTTGCCATGGTAACGATGGGGTTGGGTTGCCATGGCAACTACGTGGTTTGGTTGCTATGGTAACGATGGGGCTCTGTTGCCATGGTAACCATGGGGTAGTGTTGCCATGGCAACCATGGGGTTGTGTTGCCATGGTAACTATCGGGTTGGGTTGCAATGGTTATCAGGCATTTCTTTTGGAATGGCAACCATGGGGTTGTCTTGCCATGGTAACCATGGGGTTTGGTTGCTATGGTTAGCATGGGGTTCTGTTGCCATGGTAACCATGGGGTAGTGTTGCCATGGCAACCATGGGGTAGTGTTGCCATGGTAACCATGCGGTTGTGTTGCCATGGTAACCATGGGCTTTGGTTGCTATGGTTAGCATGGGGTTCTGTTGCCATGGTAACCATGGGGTAGTGTTGCCATGGCAACCATGGGGTTGTGTTGCCATGGTAACCATGCAGTTGTGTTGCCATGGCAACCATGGGGTAGTGTTGCCATGGTAACCATGCGGTTGTGTTGCCATGGTAACCATGGGGTTTGGTTGCTATGGTTAGCATGGGGTTCTGTTGCCATGGTAACCATGGGGTTGGGTTGCCATGGCAACCATGGGGTTGTGTTGCCATGGTAACCATGGCGTTTAGTTGCCATGGCAACTATGGGGTTCTGTTGCCATGGTAACCATGGGGTAGTGTTGCCATGGCAACCATGGGGTTGTGTTGCCATTGTAACCATGGGGTAGGGTTGCAATGGCAACCAAGGGGTTTGGTTGCTATGGTAACCATGGCGTTCTCTTGCCATGGTAACCATGGGGTTGGGTTGCCATGGTAACCATGGGGTAGTGTTGCCATGGTTAACATGGGGTTGTGTTGCCATGGCAACCATGGGTTTGTGTTGCCATGGTAACCATGGCGTTTTGTTTCCATGGCAACTATGGGGTTCTGTTGCCATGGTAACCATGCAGTTGTGTTGCCATGGCAACCATGCGGTTGTGTTGCCATGGTAACCATGGGGTTGGGTTGCCATGGCAACCACGCGGTTTGGTTGCTATGGTAACCATGGTGTTCTGTTGCCATGGTAACCATGGGGTTGGGTTGCCATGGTAACCATGGCGTTTAGTTGCCATGGAAACTATGGGGTTCTGTTGCCATGGTAACCATGGGGTAGTGTTGCCATGGGAACCATGGGGTTGTGTTGCCATGGTAAGTATGGGGTTGTGTTGCAATGGTTATCAGGCGGTTCTTTTGGAATGGCAACCATGGGGTAGTGTTGCCATGGTAACCATGCGGTTGTGTTGCCATGGTAACCATGGGGTAGCGTTTCCATTGTAACCATGCGGTTGTGTTGCCATGGCAACCATGGGTTTGTGTTGCAATGGCAACCATGGGGTTGTGTTGCCATGGTAACAATGGGGTTGGGTTGTCATGGATACCACGGGGATGTGTTGCCATGACAACCATGGGGTTGTGTTCCCATGGTAACCATGGAGTTTAGTTGCCATGGCAACTATGGGATACTGTTGCCATGGTAACCATGGGGTAGTGTTGCCATGGCAAACATGGGTTTGTGTTGCCATGGTAACGATGGGGTTGGGTTGCCATGGCAACCACGGGGTTGTGTTGCCATGGTAACTATGGGGTTGGGTTGCTATGGCAACTATGGGGTTGTGTTGCCATGGCAACCATGCGGTTGAGATGCCGTGGTAACCATGCGGTTGTGTTGCCATGGTAACCATGGGGTAGTGTTGCCATGGCAACCATGGGGTTGTGTTGCCATGGTAACCATGGGGTTGTGTTGCCATGGTAACCATGGGGTTGGGTTGCCATGGCAACCACGGGGTTTGGTTGACATGGTAACCATGGCGTTTATTTTCCATGGCAACTATGGGGTTCTGTTGCCATGGTAACCATGGGGTAGTGATGCCATGGCAACCATGGGGTTGTGTTGCCATGGTAACGATGGGGTTGGGTTGCCATGGCAACTACGTGGTTTGGTTGCTATGGTAACGATGGGGCTCTGTTGCCATGGTAACCATGGGGTAGTGTTGCCATGGCAACCATGGGGTTGTGTTGCCATGGTAAGTATGGGGTTGGGTTGCAATGGTTATCAGGCGGTTCTTTTGGAATGGGAACCATGGGGTAGTGTTGCCATGGTCACCATGCAGTTGTGTTGCCATGGTAACCATGGGGTTGGGTTGCCATGGCAACCATGGGGTTGTGTTGCCATGGTAACCATGGCGTTTAGTTGCCATGGCAACTATGGGGTTCTGTTGCCATGGTAACCATGGGGTAGTGTTGCCATGGCAACCATGGGGTTGTGTTGCCATGGTAACTATGGGGTTGGGTTGCCATGGTTAACAGGTGGTTCTTTTGGAATGGCAACCATGGGGTTGGGTTGCCATGCCAACCGTGGGGTTGTGTTGCCATGGTAACCATGGCGTTTAGTTGCCACGGCAACCATGGGGTTGCGTTTCCATGGTAACCATGGGGTAGTGTTGCCATGGCAACAATGGGGTTGTGTTGCCATGGTAACTATGGGGTTGGGTTGCAATGGTTATCAGGCATTTCTTTTGGAATGGCAACCATGGAGTTGTCTTGCCATGGTAACCATGGGGTTTGGTTGCTATGGTTAGCATGGGGTTCTGTTGCCATGGTAACCATGGGGTAGTGTTGCCATGGCAACCATGGGGTTGTGTTGCCATGGTAACGATGGGGTTGGGTTGCCATGGCAACTACGCGGTTTGGTTGCTATGGTAACCATGGGGCTATGTTGCCATGGTAACCATGGGGTAGTGTTGCCATGGCAACCATGGGGTTGTGTTGCCATGGTAAGTATGGGGTTGGGTTGCAATGGTTATCAGGCGGTTCTTTTGGAATGGCAACCATGGGGTAGTGTTGCTATGGTAACCATGCAGTTGTGTTGCCATGGCAACCATGGGGTTGTGTTGCCATGGTAACCATGGCGTTTAGTTTCCATGGCAACTATGGGGTTCTGTTGCCATGGTAACCATGGGGTAGTGTTGCCATGGCAACCATGGTGTTGTGTTGCCATGGTAAGTATGGGGTTGTGTTGCAATGGTTATCAGGCGGTTCTTTTGGAATGGCAACCATGGGGTAGTGTTGCCATGGTAACCATGGGGTTGGGTTGCCATGGCAACCATGGGGTTGTGTTGCCATGGTAACGATGGGGTTGGGTTGCCATGGAAACCACGGGGTTGTGTGGCCATGAGAACCATGAGGTTGTGTTGCCATGGTAACCATGGAGTTTAGTTGCCATGGCAACTATGGGGTTCTGTTTTCATGGTAACCATGGGGTAGTGTTGCCATGGTAACCATGGGGTAGCGTTTCCATTGTAACCATGCGGTTGTGTTGCCATGGTAACCATGGGGTTGGGTTGCCATGGCAACCATGGGGTTGTGTTAGCGTGGTAACGATGGGGTTGGGTTGCCATGGCAACCACGGGGTTGTGTTACCATGGGAACCATGGGGTTGTGTTGCCATGGTAACCATGGCGTTTAGTTTCCATGGCAACTATGGGATACTGTTGGCATGGTAACCATGGGGTAGTGTTGCCATGGCAAACATGGGGTTGTGTTGCCATGGTAACGATGGGGCTGGGTTGCCATGGCAACCACGGGGTTGTGTTGCCATGGTAACTATGGGGTTGGGTTGCTATGGCAACTATGGGGTTTAGTTGCCATGGCAACCATGCGGTTGAGATGCCGTGGTAACGATGCGTTTGTGTTGCCATGGTAACCATGGGGTTGTGTTTCCATGGCAACCATGTGGTTGTGTTGCCATGGTAACCATGGGGTAGTGTTGCCATAGCAACCATGGGTTTGTGTTGCCACGGTAACTATGGGGTTGGGTTACAATGGTTATCAGGCGGTTCTTTTGGAATGGCAATCATGGGGTAGTGTTGCCATGGTAACCATGCGGTTGTGTTGCCATGGTAACCATGGGGTAGTGTTGCCATGGCAACCATGGGGCAGTGTTGCCATGGCAACCATGGGGTAGTGTTGCCATGGTAACCATGCGGTTGTGTTGCCATGGTAACCATGGGGTGTGGTTGCTATGGTTATCATGGGGTTCTGTTTCCATGGTAACCATGGGGTAGTGTTGCCATGGCAACCATGCGGTTCTGTTGCCATGGTAACCATGCACTTGTTTTGCCATGGAAACCATGGGGTAGTGTTGCCATGGTAACCATGCGGTTGTGTTGCCATGGTAACCATGGGTTTTGGTTGCAATGGTTAGCATGGGGTTCTGTTGCCATTGTAACCATGCGGTTGGGTTGCCATGGCAACCATGGGGTTGTGTTGCCATGGTAACCATGGCGTTTAGTTGCCATGACAACTATGGGGTTCTGTTGCCATGGTAACCATGGGGTAGTGTTGCCATGGCAACCATGGGGTTGTGTTGCCATGGTAACGATGGGGTTGGGTTGCCATGGCAACCACGCAGTTTGGTTACTATGGTAACCATGGGGTTCTGTTGCCATGGTAACCATGGGGTTGGGTTGCCATGGTAACCATGGCGTTTAGTTGCCATGGCAACTATGGGGTTCTGTTGCCATGGTAACCATGGGGTAGTGTTGCCATGGCAACCATGGGGTTGTGTTGCCATGGTAAGTATGGGGTTGGGTTGCAATGGTTATCAGGCGGTTCTTTTGGAATGGCAACCATGGGGTAGTGTTGCCATGGTCACCATGCAGTTGTGTTGCCATGGTAACCATGGGATAGTGTTGCCATGGTAACCATGGGGTTGGGTTGCCATGGCAACCATGGGGTTGTGTTGCAATGGTAACCATGGCGTTTAGTTTCAATGGCAACTATGGGGTTCTGTTGCCATGGTAACCATGGGGTAGTGTTGCCATGGCAACCATGGTGTTGTGTTGCCATGGTAAGTATGGGGTTGGGTTGCAATGGTTATCAGGTGGTTCTTTTGGAATGGCAACCATGGGGTTGGGTTGCCATGCCAACCGTGGGGTTGTGTTGCCATGGTAACCATGGCGTTTAGTTGCCACGGCAACCATGGGGTTGCGTTTCCATGGTAACCATGGGGTAGTGTTGCCATGGCAACAATGGGGTTGTGTTGCCATGGTAACTATGGGGTTGGGTTGCAATGGTTATCAGGCGGTACTTTTGGAATGGAAACCATGGGGTTGTGTTGCCATGGTAACCATGGGGTTTGGTTGCTATGGTTAGCATGGGGTTCTCTTGCCATGGTAACCATGGGGTAGTGTTGCCATGGCAACCATGCGGTTGTGTTGCCATGGTAACCATGCGGTTGTGTTGCCATGGTAACCATGGGGTTTGGTTGCTATGGTTATCATGGGGTTCTGTTTCCATGGTAACCATGGGGTAGTGTTGCCATGGCAACCATGCGGTTGTGTTGCCATGGTAACCATGCAGTTGTTTTGCCATGGCAACCATGGGGTAGTGTTGCCATGGTAACCATGCGGTTGTGTTGCCATGGTAACCATGGGTTTTGGTTGCTATGGTTAGCATGGGGTTCTGTTGCCATTGTAACCATGCTGTTGGGTTGCCATGGCAACCATGGGGTTGTGTTGCCATGGTAACCATGGCGTTTAGTTGCCATGACAACTATGGGGTTCTGTTGCCATGGTAACCATGGGGTAGTGTTGCCATGGCAACCATGGGGTTGTGTTGCCATGGTTAGTATGGGGTTGGGTTGCAATGGTTATCAGACGGTTCTTTTGGAATGGCTACCATGGGGTTCTGTTGCCATGGCAACCATGGGGTTGTGTTGCCATGGTAACGATGGGGTTGGGTTGCCATGGCAACCACGCGGTTTGGTTACTATGGTAACCATGGGGTTCTGTTGCCATGGTAACCATGGGGTTGGGTTGCCATGGTAACCATGGCGTTTAGTTGCCATGGCAACTATGGGGTTCTGTTGCCATGGTAACCATGGGGTAGTGTTGCCATGGCAACCATGGGGTTGTGTTGCCATGGGAAGTATGGGGTTGGGTTGCAATGGTTATCAGGCGGTTCTTTTGGAATGGCAACCATGGGGTAGTGTTGCCATGGTCACCATGCAGTTGTGTTGCCATGGTAACCATGGGATAGTGTTGCCATGGTAACCATGGGGTTGGGTTGCCATGGCAACCATGGGGTTGTGTTGCCATGGTAACCATGGCGTTTAGTTTCCATGGCAACTATGGGGTTCTGTTTCCATGGCAACCATGGTGTTGTGTTGCCATGGTAAGTATGGGGTTGTGTTGCCATGGTAACTATGGGGTTGGGTTGCAATGGTTATCAGGTGGTTCTTTTGGAATGGCAACCATGTGGTTGGGTTGCCATGCCAACCGTGGGGTTGTGTTGCCATGGTAACCATGGCGTTTAGTTGCCACGGCAAACATGGGGTTGCGTTTCCATGGTAACCATGGGGTAGTGTTGCCATGGCAACAATGGGGTTGTGTTGCCATGGTAACTATGGGGTTGGGTTGCAATGGTTATCAGGCGGTTCTTTTGGAATGGCAACCATGGGGTTGTGTTGCCATGGTAACCATGGGGTTTGGTTGCTATGGTTAGCATGGGGTTCTGTTGCCATCGTAACCATGGGGTTGGGTTGCCATGGCAAACATGGGGTTGTGTTGCCATGGTAACCATGGCGTTTAGTTGCCATGGCAACTATGGGGTTCTGTTGCCATGGTAACCATGGGGTAGTGTTGCCATGGCAACCATGGTGTTGTGTTGCCATGGTAACCATGGGGTTGGGTTGCAATGGCAACCACGGGGTTTGGTTGCTATGGTAACCATGGCGTTCTCTTGCCATGGTAACCATGGGGTTGGCTTGTCATGGAAACCACGGGGATGTGTTGCCATGAGAACCATGAGGTTGTGTTGCCATGGTAACCATGGAGTTTAGTTGCCATGGCAACTATGGGATACTGTTTCCATGGTAACCATGGGGTAGTGTTGCCATGGCAAACATGGGTTTGTGTTGCCATGGTAACGATGGGGTTGGGTTGCCATGGCAACCATGGGGTTGTGTTGCCATGGTAACCATGGCGTTTAGTTGCCATGGCAACTATGGGATACTGTTGCCATGGTAACCATGGGGTTGTGTTGCCATGGTAACTATGGGGTTGGGTTGCTATGGCAACTATGGTGTTTAGTTGCCATGGCAACCATGCGGTTGAGATGCCGTGGTAACCATGCGGCTGTGTTGCCATGGTAACCATGGGGTTGTGTTGCCATGGTAACCATGGGATAGTGTTGCCATGGTAACCATGGGGTTGGGTTGCCATGGCAACCACGGGGTTTGGTTGACATGGTAACCATGGCGTTTATTTTCCATGGCAACTATGGGGTTCTGTTGCCATGGTAACCATGGGGTAGTGTTGCCATGGCAACCATGGGGTTGTGTTGCCATGGTAACGATGGGGTTGGGTTGCCATGGCAACTACGCGGTTTGGTTGCTATGGTAACCATGGGGCTGTGTTGCCATGGTAACCATGGGGTAGTGTTGCCATGGCAACCATGGGGTTGTGTTGCCATGGTAAGTACGGGGTTGGTTTGCAATGGTTATCAGGCGGTTCTTTTGGAATGTCAACCATGGGGTAGTGTTGCTATGGTAACCATGCAGTTGTGTTGCCATGGGAACCATGGGGTAGTGTTGCCATGGTAACCATGGGGTTGGGTTGCCATGGCAACCATGGGGTTGGGTTGCAATGGCAACCATGGGGTTGTGTTGCCATGGTAACAATGGGGTTGGGTTGTCATGGAAACCACGGGGATGTGTTGCCATGAGAACCATGAGGTTGTGTTGCCATGGTAACCATGGAGTTTAGTTGCCATGGCAACTATGGGATACTGTTGCCATGGTAACCATGGGGTAGTGTTGCCATGGCAAACATGGGTTTGTGTTGCCATGGTAACGATGGGGTTGGGTTGCCATGGCAACCATGGGGTTGTGTTGCCATGGTAACCATGGCGTTTAGTTGCCATGGCAACTATGGGATACTGTTGCCATGGTAACCATGGGGTTGTGTTGCCATGGTAACTATGGGGTTGCGTTGCTATTTCAACTATGGGGTTTAGTTGCCATGGCAACCATGCGGTTGAGATGCCGTGGTAACCATGCGGCTGTGTTGCCATGGTAACCATGGGGTTGTGTTGCCATGGTAACCATGGGGTAGTGTTGCCATGGTAACCATGGGGTTGGGTTGCCATGGCAACCACGGGGTTTGGTTGCCATTGTAACCATGGCGTTTATTTTCCATGGCAACTATGGGGTTCTGTTGCCATGGTAACCATGGGGTAGTGTTGCCATGGCAACCATGGGGTTGTGTTGCCATGGTAACGATGGGGTTGGGTTGCCATGGCAACTACGCGGTTTGGTTGCTATGGTAACCATGGGGCTGTGTTGCCATGGTAACCATGGGGTAGTGTTGCCATGGCAACCATGGGGTTGTGTTGCCATGGTAAGTACGGGGTTGGGTTGCAATGGTTATCAGGCGGTTCTTTTGGAATGGCAACCATGGGGTAGTGTTGCTATGGTAACCATGCAGTTGTGTTGCCATGGGAACCATAGGGTAGTGTTGCCATGGTAACCATGCGGTTGGGTTGCCATGGCAACCATGGGGTTGTGTTGCCATGGGAACCATGGCGTTTAGTTTCCATGGCAACTATGGGGTTCTGTAGCCATGGTAACCATGGGGTAGTGTTGCCATGGCAACCATGGTGTTGTGTTGCCATGGTAAGTATGGGGTTGTGTTGCCATGGTAACTATGGGGTTGGGTTGCAATGGTTATCAGGCGGTTCTTTTGGAATGGCAACCATGGGGTAGTGTTGCCATGGTAACCATGCGGTTGTGTTGCCATGGTAACCATGGGGTAGCGTTTCCATTGTAACCATGCGGTTGTGTTGCCATGGTAACCATGGGGTTGGGTTGCCATGGCAACCATGGGGTTGTGTTGCCATGGTAACGATGGGGTTGGGTTGCCATGGAAACCACGGGGTTGTGTGGCCATGAGAACCATGAGGTTGTGTTGCCATGGGAACCATGGAGTTTAGTTGCCATGGCAACTATGGGATACTGTTGCCATGGTAACCATGGGGTAGTGTTGCCATGGCAACCACGGGGTTGTGTTGCCATGGTAACTATGGTGTTGGGTTGCTATGGCAACTATGGGGTTTAGTTGCCATGGCAACCATGCGGTTGAGATGCCGTGCTAACCATGCGTTTGTGTTGCCATGGTAACCATGGGGTAGTGTTGCCATGGCAACCATGGGGTTGTGTTGCCATGGTAACCATGGCGTTTAGTTGCCATGGCAACTATGGGGTTGTGTTGCCATGGTAACCATGGGGTAGTGTTTCCATGGCAACCATGGGGTTGTGTTGCCATGGTAACCATGCGGTTGTGTTGCCATGGTAACTATGGGGTTGGGTTTCAATGGTTATCAGGCGGTTCTTTTGGAATGGCAACCATGGGGTAGTGTTTCCATGGTAACCATGCAGTTGTGTTGCCATGGTAACCATGGGGTAGTGTTGCCATGGTAACCATGGGGTTGGGTTGCCATGGCAACCATGGGGTTGTGTTGCCATGGTAACCATGGCGTTTATTTTCCATGGCAACTATGGGGTTCTGTTGCCATGGTAACCATGGGGTAGTGTTGCCATGGCAACCATGGGGTTGTGTTGCCATGGTAACGATGGGGTTGGGTTGCCATGGCAACTACGCGGTTTGGTTGCTATGGTAACCATGGGGTTCTGTTGCCATGGTAACCATGGGGTAGTGTTGCCATGGCAACCATGGGGTTGTGTTGCCATGGTAAGTATGGGGTTGGGTTGCAATGGTTATCAGGCGGTTCTTTTGGAATGGCAATCATGGGGTAGTGTTGCTATGGTAACCATGCAGTTGTGTTGCCACGGGAACCGTGGGGTAGTGTTGCCATGGTAACCATGGGGTTGGGTTGCCATGGCAACCATGGGGTTGTGTTGCCATGGTAACCATGGCGTTTAGTTTCCATGGCAACTATGGTGTTCTGTTGCCATGGTAACCATGCGGTAGTGTTGCCATGGCAACCATGCGGTTGTGTTGCCATGGTAACCATGGGGTTGGGTTGCCATGGCAACCACGCGGTTTGGTTGCTATGGTAACCATGGAGTTCTGTTACCATGGTAACCATGGGGTTGGGTTGCCATGGTAACCATGGCGTTTAGTTGCCATGGCAACTATGGGGTTCTGTTGACATGGTAACCATGGGGTAGTGTTGCCATGGCAACCATGGTGTTGTGTTGCCATGGTAAGTATGGGGTTGTGTTGCTATGGTTATCAGGCGGTTCTTTTGGAATGGCAACCATGGGGTAGTGTTGCCATGGCAACCATGGGGTAGTGTTGCCATGGTAACCATGCGGTTGTGTTGCCATGGTAACCATGGGGTTTGGTTGCTATGGTTATCATGGGGTTCTCTTGCCATGGTAACCATGGGGTAGTGTTGCCATGGCAACCATGCGGTTGTGTTGCCATGGTAACCATGCAGTTGTGTTGCCATGGCAACCACGGGGTAGTGTTGCCATGGTAACCATGCGGTTGTGTTTCCATGGTAACCATGGGGTTTGGTTGCTATGGTTAGCATGGGGTTCTGTTGCCATCGTAACCATGGGGTTGGGTTGCCATGGCAAACATGGGGTTGTGTTGCCATGGTAACCATGGCGTTTAGTTGCCATGGCAACTATGGGGTTCTGTTGCCATGGTATCCATGGGGTAGTGTTGCCATGGCAACCATGGGGTTCTGTTGCCATGGTAACCATGGGGTTGGGTTGCCATGGCAACCACGGGGTTTGGTTGCTATGGTAACCATGGCGTTCTCTTGCCATGGTAACCATGGGGTTGGGTTGCCATGGTAACCATGGGGTATTGTTGCCATGGTTAACATGGGGTTGTGTTGCCATGTCAACCATGGGTTTGTGTTGCCATGGTAACCATGGCGTTCAGTTTCCATGGCAACTATGGGGTTCTGTTGCCATGGTAACCATGCAGTTGTGTTGCCGTGGCAACCATGGGGTTGTGTTGCCATATTAACCATGGGGTTGGGTTGCCATGGCAACCCTCGGTTTGGTTGCTATGGTAACCATGGGGTTCTGTTGCCATGGTAACCATGGGGTTGGTTTGCCATGGTAACCATGGCGTTTAGTTGCCATGGCAACTATGGGGTTCTGTTGCCATGGTAACCATGGGGTAGTGTTGCCATGGCAACCATGGGGTTGTGTTGCCATGGTAAGTATGGGGTTGGGTTGCAATGGTTATCAGGCGGTTCTTTTGGAATGGCAACCATGGGGTAGTGTTGCCATGGTCACCATGCAGTTGTGTTGCCATGGTAACCATGGGATAGTGTTGCCATGGTAACCATGGGGTTGGGTTGCCATGGCAACCATGGGGTTGTGTTGCCATGGTAACCATGGCGTTTAGTTGCCATGGCAACTATGGGATACTGTTGCCATGGTAACCATGGGGTTGTGTTGCCATGGTAACTATGGGGTTGGGTTGCTATGGCAACTATGGTGTTTAGTTGCCATGGCAACCATGCGGTTGAGATGCCGTGGTAACCATGCGGCTGTGTTGCCATGGTAACCATGGGGTTGTGTTGCCATGGTAACCATGGGATAGTGTTGCCATGGTAACCATGGGGTTGGGTTGCCATGGCAACCACGGGGTTTGGTTGACATGGTAACCATGGCGTTTATTTTCCATGGCAACTATGGGGTTCTGTTGCCATGGTAACCATGGGGTAGTGTTTCCATGGCAACCATGGGGTTGTGTTGCCATGGGAACGATGGGGTTGGGTTGCCATGGCAACTACGCGGTTTGGTTGCTATGGTAACCATGGGGCTGTGTTGCCATGGTAACCATGGGGTAGTGTTGCCATGGCAACCATGGGGTTGTGTTGCCATGGTAAGTACGGGGTTGGTTTGCAATGGTTATCAGGCGGTTCTTTTGGAATGTCAACCATGGGGTAGTGTTGCTATGGTAACCATGCAGTTGTGTTGCCATGGGAACCATGGGGTAGTGTTGCCATGGTAACCATGGGGTTGGGTTGCCATGGCAACCATGGGGTTGGGTTGCAATGGCAACCATGGGGTTGTGTTGCCATGGTAACAATGGGGTTGGGTTGTCATGGAAACCACGGGGATGTGTTGCCATGAGAACCATGAGGTTGTGTTGCCATGGTAACCATGGAGTTTAGTTGCCATGGCAACTATGGGATACTGTTGCCATGGTAACCATGGGGTAGTGTTGCCATGGCAAACATGGGTTTGTGTTGCCATGGTAACGATGGGGTTGGGTTGCCATGGCAACCATGGGGTTGTGTTGCCATGGTAACCATGGCGTTTAGTTGCCATGGCAACTATGGGATACTGTTGCCATGGTAACCATGGGGTTGTGTTGCCATGGTAACTATGGGGTTGCGTTGCTATTTCAACTATGGGGTTTAGTTGCCATGGCAACCATGCGGTTGAGATGCCGTGGTAACCATGCGGCTGTGTTGCCATGGTAACCATGGGGTTGTGTTGCCATGGTAACCATGGGGTAGTGTTGCCATGGTAACCATGGGGTTGGGTTGCCATGGCAACCACGGGGTTTGGTTGCCATTGTAACCATGGCGTTTATTTTCCATGGCAACTATGGGGTTCTGTTGCCATGGTAACCATGGGGTAGTGTTGCCATGGCAACCATGGGGTTGTGTTGCCATGGTAACGATGGGGTTGGGTTGCCATGGCAACTACGCGGTTTGGTTGCTATGGTAACCATGGGGCTGTGTTGCCATGGTAACCATGGGGTAGTGTTGCCATGGCAACCATGGGGTTGTGTTGCCATGGTAAGTACGGGGTTGGGTTGCAATGGTTATCAGGCGGTTCTTTTGGAATGGCAACCATGGGGTAGTGTTGCTATGGTAACCATGCAGTTGTGTTGCCATGGGAACCATAGGGTAGTGTTGCCATGGTAACCATGCGGTTGGGTTGCCATGGCAACCATGGGGTTGTGTTGCCATGGGAACCATGGCGTTTAGTTTCCATGGCAACTATGGGGTTCTGTAGCCATGGTAACCATGGGGTAGTGTTGCCATGGCAACCATGGTGTTGTGTTGCCATGGTAAGTATGGGGTTGTGTTGCCATGGTAACTATGGGGTTGGGTTGCAATGGTTATCAGGCGGTTCTTTTGGAATGGCAACCATGGGGTAGTGTTGCCATGGTAACCATGCGGTTGTGTTGCCATGGTAACCATGGGGTAGCGTTTCCATTGTAACCATGCGGTTGTGTTGCCATGGTAACCATGGGGTTGGGTTGCCATGGCAACCATGGGGTTGTGTTGCCATGGTAACGATGGGGTTGGGTTGCCATGGAAACCACGGGGTTGTGTGGCCATGAGAACCATGAGGTTGTGTTGCCATGGGAACCATGGAGTTTAGTTGCCATGGCAACTATGGGATACTGTTGCCATGGTAACCATGGGGTAGTGTTGCCATGGCAACCACGGGGTTGTGTTGCCATGGTAACTATGGTGTTGGGTTGCTATGGCAACTATGGGGTTTAGTTGCCATGGCAACCATGCGGTTGAGATGCCGTGCTAACCATGCGTTTGTGTTGCCATGGTAACCATGGGGTAGTGTTGCCATGGCAACCATGGGGTTGTGTTGCCATGGTAACCATGGCGTTTAGTTGCCATGGCAACTATGGGGTTGTGTTGCCATGGTAACCATGGGGTAGTGTTTCCATGGCAACCATGGGGTTGTGTTGCCATGGTAACCATGCGGTTGTGTTGCCATGGTAACTATGGGGTTGGGTTTCAATGGTTATCAGGCGGTTCTTTTGGAATGGCAACCATGGGGTAGTGTTTCCATGGTAACCATGCAGTTGTGTTGCCATGGTAACCATGGGGTAGTGTTGCCATGGTAACCATGGGGTTGGGTTGCCATGGCAACCATGGGGTTGTGTTGCCATGGTAACCATGGCGTTTATTTTCCATGGCAACTATGGGGTTCTGTTGCCATGGTAACCATGGGGTAGTGTTGCCATGGCAACCATGGGGTTGTGTTGCCATGGTAACGATGGGGTTGGGTTGCCATGGCAACTACGCGGTTTGGTTGCTATGGTAACCATGGGGTTCTGTTGCCATGGTAACCATGGGGTAGTGTTGCCATGGCAACCATGGGGTTGTGTTGCCATGGTAAGTATGGGGTTGGGTTGCAATGGTTATCAGGCGGTTCTTTTGGAATGGCAATCATGGGGTAGTGTTGCTATGGTAACCATGCAGTTGTGTTGCCACGGGAACCGTGGGGTAGTGTTGCCATGGTAACCATGGGGTTGGGTTGCCATGGCAACCATGGGGTTGTGTTGCCATGGTAACCATGGCGTTTAGTTTCCATGGCAACTATGGTGTTCTGTTGCCATGGTAACCATGCGGTAGTGTTGCCATGGCAACCATGCGGTTGTGTTGCCATGGTAACCATGGGGTTGGGTTGCCATGGCAACCACGCGGTTTGGTTGCTATGGTAACCATGGAGTTCTGTTACCATGGTAACCATGGGGTTGGGTTGCCATGGTAACCATGGCGTTTAGTTGCCATGGCAACTATGGGGTTCTGTTGACATGGTAACCATGGGGTAGTGTTGCCATGGCAACCATGGTGTTGTGTTGCCATGGTAAGTATGGGGTTGTGTTGCTATGGTTATCAGGCGGTTCTTTTGGAATGGCAACCATGGGGTAGTGTTGCCATGGCAACCATGGGGTAGTGTTGCCATGGTAACCATGCGGTTGTGTTGCCATGGTAACCATGGGGTAGCGTTTCCATTGTAACCATGCGGTTGTGTTGCCATGGTAACCATGGGGTTGGGTTGCCATGGCAACCATGGGGTTGTGTTGCCATGGTAACGATGGGGTTGGGTTGCCATGGAAACCACGGGGTTGTGTGGCCATGAGAACCATGAGGTTGTGTTTCCATGGGAACCATGGAGTTTAGTTGCCATGGCAACTATGGGATACTGTTGCCATGGTAACCATGGGGTAGTGTTGCCATGGCAACCACGGGGTTGTGTTGCCATGGTAACTATGGTGTTGGGTTGCTATGGCAACTATGGGGTTTAGTTGCCATGGCAACCATGCGGTTGAGATGCCGTGCTAACCATGCGTTTGTGTTGCCATGGTAACCATGGGGTAGTGTTGCCATGGCAACCATGGGGTTGTGTTGCCATGGTAACCATGGCGTTTAGTTGCCATGGCAACTATGGGGTTGTGTTGCCATGGTAACCATGGGGTAGTGTTTCCATGGCAACCATGGGGTTGTGTTGCCATGGTAACCATGCGGTTGTGTTGCCATGGTAACTATGGGGTTGGGTTTCAATGGTTATCAGGCGGTTCTTTTGGAATGGCAACCATGGGGTAGTGTTTCCATGGTAACCATGCAGTTGTGTTGCCATGGTAACCATGGGGTAGTGTTGCCATGGTAACCATGGGGTTGGGTTGCCATGGCAACCATGGGGTTGTGTTGCCATGGTAACCATGGCGTTTATTTTCCATGGCAACTATGGGGTTCTGTTGCCATGGTAACCATGGGGTAGTGTTGCCATGGCAACCATGGGGTTGTGTTGCCATGGTAACGATGGGGTTGGGTTGCCATGGCAACTACGCGGTTTGGTTGCTATGGTAACCATGGGGTTCTGTTGCCATGGTAACCATGGGGTAGTGTTGCCATGGCAACCATGGGGTTGTGTTGCCATGGTAAGTATGGGGTTGGGTTGCAATGGTTATCAGGCGGTTCTTTTGGAATGGCAATCATGGGGTAGTGTTGCTATGGTAACCATGCAGTTGTGTTGCCACGGGAACCGTGGGGTAGTGTTGCCATGGTAACCATGGGGTTGGGTTGCCATGGCAACCATGGGGTTGTGTTGCCATGGTAACCATGGCGTTTAGTTTCCATGGCAACTATGGTGTTCTGTTGCCATGGTAACCATGCGGTAGTGTTGCCATGGCAACCATGCGGTTGTGTTGCCATGGTAACCATGGGGTTGGGTTGCCATGGCAACCACGCGGTTTGGTTGCTATGGTAACCATGGAGTTCTGTTACCATGGTAACCATGGGGTTGGGTTGCCATGGTAACCATGGCGTTTAGTTGCCATGGCAACTATGGGGTTCTGTTGACATGGTAACCATGGGGTAGTGTTGCCATGGCAACCATGGTGTTGTGTTGCCATGGTAAGTATGGGGTTGTGTTGCTATGGTTATCAGGCGGTTCTTTTGGAATGGCAACCATGGGGTAGTGTTGCCATGGCAACCATGGGGTAGTGTTGCCATGGTAACCATGCGGTTGTGTTGCCATGGTAACCATGGGGTTTGGTTGCTATGGTTATCATGGGGTTCTCTTGCCATGGTAACCATGGGGTAGTGTTGCCATGGCAACCATGCGGTTGTGTTGCCATGGTAACCATGCAGTTGTGTTGCCATGGCAACCACGGGGTAGTGTTGCCATGGTAACCATGCGGTTGTGTTTCCATGGTAACCATGGGGTTTGGTTGCTATGGTTAGCATGGGGTTCTGTTGCCATCGTAACCATGGGGTTGGGTTGCCATGGCAAACATGGGGTTGTGTTGCCATGGTAACCATGGCGTTTAGTTGCCATGGCAACTATGGGGTTCTGTTGCCATGGTATCCATGGGGTAGTGTTGCCATGGCAACCATGGGGTTCTGTTGCCATGGTAACCATGGGGTTGGGTTGCCATGGCAACCACGGGGTTTGGTTGCTATGGTAACCATGGCGTTCTCTTGCCATGGTAACCATGGGGTTGGGTTGCCATGGTAACCATGGGGTATTGTTGCCATGGTTAACATGGGGTTGTGTTGCCATGTCAACCATGGGTTTGTGTTGCCATGGTAACCATGGCGTTCAGTTTCCATGGCAACTATGGGGTTCTGTTGCCATGGTAACCATGCAGTTGTGTTGCCGTGGCAACCATGGGGTTGTGTTGCCATATTAACCATGGGGTTGGGTTGCCATGGCAACCCTCGGTTTGGTTGCTATGGTAACCATGGGGTTCTGTTGCCATGGTAACCATGGGGTTGGTTTGCCATGGTAACCATGGCGTTTAGTTGCCATGGCAACTATGGGGTTCTGTTGCCATGGTAACCATGGGGTAGTGTTGCCATGGCAACCATGGGGTTGTGTTGCCATGGTAAGTATGGGGTTGGGTTGCAATGGTTATCAGGCGGTTCTTTTGGAATGGCAACCATGGGGTAGTGTTGCCATGGTCACCATGCAGTTGTGTTGCCATGGTAACCATGGGATAGTGTTGCCATGGTAACCATGGGGTTGGGTTGCCATGGCAACCATGGGGTTGTGTTGCAATGGTAACCATGGCGTTTAGTTTCAATGGCAACTATGGGGTTCTGTTGCCATGGTAACCATGGTGTAGTGTTGCCATGGCAACCATGGGGTTGTGTTGCCATGGTAACTATGAGGTTGGGTTGCAATGGTTATCAGGTGGTTCTTTTGGAATGGCAACCATGGGGTTGGGTTGCCATGCCAACCGTGGGGTTGTGTTGCCATGGTAACCATGGCGTTTAGTTGCCACGGCAACCATGGGGTTGCGTTTCCATGGTAACCATGGGGTAGTGTTGCCATGGCAACAATGGGGTTGTGTTGCCATGGTAACTATGGGGTTGGGTTGCAATGGTTATCAGGCGGTACTTTTGGAATGGAAACCATGGGGTTGTGTTGCCATGGTAACCATGGGGTTTGGTTGATATGGTTAGCATGGGGTTCTCTTGCCATGGTAACCATGGGGTAGTGTTGCCATGGCAACCATGCGGTTGTGTTGCCATGGTAACCATGCGGTTGTGTTGCCATGGTAACCATGGGGTTTGGTTGCTATGGTTATCATGGGGTTCTGTTTCCATGGTAACCATGGGGTAGTGTTGCCATGGCAACCATGCGGTTGTGTTGCCATGGTAACCATGCAGTTGTTTTGCCATGGCAACCATGGGGTAGTGTTGCCATGGTAACCATGCGATGTGTTGCCATGGTAACCATGGGTTTGGGTTGCTATGGCTAGCATGGGGTTCTGTTGCCATTGTAACCATGCGGTTGGGTTGCCATGGCAAACATGGGGTTGTGTTGCCATGGTAACCATGGCGTTTAGTTGCCATGACAACTATTGGGTTCTGTTGCCATGGTAACCATGGGGTAGTGTTGCCATGGCAACCATGGGGTTGTGTTGCCATGGTAAGTATGGGGTTGGGTTGCAATGGTTATCAGACGGTTCTTTTGGAATGGCTACCATGGGGTTCTGTTGCCATGGCAACCATGGGGTTGTGTTGCCATGGTAACGATGGGGTTGGGTTGCCATGGCAACCACGCGGTTTGGTTACTATGGTAACCATGGGGTTCTGTTGCCATGGTAACCATGGGGTTGGGTTGCCATGGTAACCATGGCGTTTAGTTGCCATGGCAACTATGGGGTTCTGTTGCCATGGTAACCATGGGGTAGTGTTGCCATGGCAACCATGGGGTTGTGTTGCCATGGTAAGTATGGGGTTGGGTTGCAATGGTTATCAGGCGGTTCTTTTGGAATGGGAACCATGGGGTAGTGTTGCCATGGTCACCATGCAGTTGTGTTGCCATGGTAACCGTGGGATAGTGTTGCCATGGTAACCATGGGGTTGGGTTGCCATGGCAACCATGGGGTTGTGTTGCCATGGTAACCATGGCGTTTAGTTTCCATGGCAACTATGGGGTTCTGTTTCCATGGTAACCATGGTGTAGTGTTGCCATGGCAACCATGGGGTTGTGTTGCCATGGTAACTATGGGGTTGGGTTGCAATGGTTATCAGGTGGTTCTTTTGGAATGGCAACCATGGGGTTGGGTTGCCATGCCAACCGTTTGGTTGTGTTGCCATGGTAACCATGGCGTTTAGTTGCCACGGCAAACATGGGGTTGCGTTTCCATGGTAACCATGGGGTAGTGTTGCCATGGCAACAATGGGGTTGTGTTGCCATGGTAACTATGGGGTTGGGTTGCAATGGTTATCAGGCGGTTCTTTTGGAATGGCAACCATGGGGTTGTGTTGCCATGGTAACCATGGGGTTTGGTTGCTATGGTTAGCATGGGGTTCTGTTGCCATGGTAACCATGGGGTAGTGTTGCCATGGCAACCATGGGGTAGTGTTACCATGGTAACCATGCGGTTGTTTTGCCATGGTAACCATGGGGTTTGGTTGCTATGGTTAGCATGGGGTTCTCTTGCCATGGTAACCATGGGGTAGTGTTGCCATGGGAACCATGCGGTTGTGTTGCCATGGTAACCATGCAGTTGTGTTGCCATGGCAACCATGGGGTAGTGTTGCCATGGTAACCATGCGGTTGTGTTGCCATGGTAACCATGGGGTTTGGTTGCTATGGTTAGCATGGGGTTCTGTTGCCATCGTAACCATGGGGTTGGGTTGCCATGGCAAACATGGGGTTGTGTTGCCATGGTAACCATGGCGTTTAGTTGCCATGGCAACTATGGGGTTCTGTTTCCATGGTAACCATGGTGTAGTGTTGCCATGGCAAGCATGGGGTTGTGTTGCCATGGTAACTATGGGGTTGGGTTGCCATGGTTAACAGGTGGTTCTTTTGGAATGGCAACCATGGGGTTGGGTTGCCATGCCAACCGTGGGGTTGTGTTGCCATGGTAACCATGGCGTTTAGTTGCCACGGCAACCATGGGGTTGCGTTTCCATGGTAACCATGGGGTAGTGTTGCCATGGCAACAATGGGGTTGTGTTGCCATGGTAACTATGGGGTTGGGTTGCAATGGTTATCAGGCATTTCTCTTGGAATGGCAACCATCGAGGTGTCTTGCCATGGTAACCATGGGGTTTGGTTGCTATGGTTAGCATGGGGTTCTGTTGCCATGGTAACCATGGGGTAGTGTTGCCATGGCAACCATGGGGTTGTGTTGCCATGGTAACGATGGGGTTGGGTTGCCATGGCAACTACGCGGTTTGGTTGCTATGGTAACCATGGGGCTATGTTGCCATGGTAACCATGGGGTAGTGTTGCCATGGCAACCATGGGGTTGTGTTGCCATGGTAAGTATGGGGTTGGGTTGCAATGGTTATCAGGCGGTTCTTTTGGAATGGCAACCATGGGGTAGTGTTGCTATGGTAACCATGCAGTTGTGTTGCCATGGCAACCATGGGGTTGTGTTGCCATGGTAACCATGGCGTTTAGTTTCCATGGCAACTATGGGGTTCTGTTGCCATGGTAACCATGGGGTAGTGTTGCCATGGCAACCATGGTGTTGTGTTGCCATGGTAAGTATGGGGTTGTGTTGCAATGGTTATCAGGCGGTTCTTTTGGAATGGCAACCATGGGGTAGTGTTGCCATGGTAACCATGGGGTTGGGTTGCCATGGCAACCATGGGGTTGTGTTGCCATGGTAACGATGGGGTTGGGTTGCCATGGAAACCACGGGGTTGTGTGGCCATGAGAACCATGAGGTTGTGTTGCCATGGTAACCATGGTGTTTAGTTGCCATGGCAACTATGGGGTTCTGTTTTCATGGTAACCATGGGGTAGTGTTGCCATGGCAACCATGGGGTTGTGTTGCCATGGTAAGTATGGGGTTGGGTTGCAATGGTTATCAGGCGGTTCTTTTGGAATGGCAACCATGGGGTAGTGTTGCCATGGTAACCATGGGGTAGTGTTGCCATGGTAACCATGGGGTAGCGTTTCCATTGTAACCATGCGGTTGTGTTGCCATGGTAACCATGGGGTTGGGTTGCCATGGCAACCATGGGGTTGTGTTAGCGTGGTAACGATGGGGTTGGGTTGCCATGGCAACCACGGGGTTGTGTTACCATGGGAACCATGGGGTTGTGTTGCCATGGTAACCATGGCGTTTAGTTTCCATGGCAACTATGGGATACTGTTGGCATGGTAACCATGGGGTAGTGTTGCCATGGCAAACATGGGGTTGTGTTGCCATGGTAACGATGGGGCTGGGTTGCCATGGCAACCACGGGGTTGTGTTGCCATGGTAACTATGGGGTTGTGTTGCTATGGCAACTATGGGGTTTAGTTGCCATGGCAACCATGCGGTTGAGATGCCGTGGTAACGATGCGTTTGTGTTGCCATGGTAACCATGGGGTTGTGTTTCCATGGCAACCATGTGGTTGTGTTGCCATGGTAACCATGGGGTAGTGTTGCCATAGCAACCATGGGTTTGTGTTGCCACGGTAACTATGGGGTTGGGTTACAATGGTTATCAGGCGGTTCTTTTGGAATGGCAATCATGGGGTAGTGTTGCCATGGTAACCATGCGGTTGTGTTGCCATGGTAACCATGGGGTAGTGTTGCCATGGCAACCATGGGGCAGTGTTGCCATGGCAACCATGGGGTAGTGTTGCCATGGTAACCATGCGGTTGTGTTGCCATGGTAACCATGGGGTGTGGTTGCTATGGTTATCATGGGGTTCTGTTTCCATGGTAACTATGGGGTAGTGTTGCCATGGCAACCATGCGGTTGTGTTGCCATGGTAACCATGCACTTGTTTTGCCATGGCAACCATGGGGTAGTGTTGCCATGGTAACCATGCGGTTGTGTTGCCATGGTAACCATGGGTTTTGGTTGCAATGGTTAGCATGGGGTTCTGTTGCCATTGTAACCATGCGGTTGGGTTGCCATGGCAACCATGGGGTTGTGTTGCCATGGTAACCATGGCGTTTAGTTGCCATGACAACTATGGGGTTCTGTTGCCATGGTAACCATGGGGTAGTGTTGCCATGGCAACCATGGGGTTGTGTTGCCATGGTAACGATGGGTTTGGGTTGCCATGGCAACCACGCGGTTTGGTTACTATGGTAACCATGGGGTTCTGTTGCCATGGTAACCATGGGGTTGGGTTGCCATGGTAACCATGGCGTTTAGTTGCCATGGCAACTATGGGGTTCTGTTGCCATGGTAACCATGGGGTAGTGTTGCCATGGCAACCATGGGGTTGTGTTGCCATGGTAAGTATGGGGTTGGGTTGCAATGGTTATCAGGCGGTTCTTTTGGAATGGCAACCATGGGGTAGTGTTGCCATGGTCACCATGCAGTTGTGTTGCCATGGTAACCATGGGATATTGTTGCCATGGTAACCATGGGGTTGGGTTGCCATGGCAACCATGGGGTTGTGTTGCAATGGTAACCATGGCGTTTAGTTTCAATGGCAACTATGGGGTTCTGTTGCCATGGTAACCATGGGGTAGTGTTGCCATGGCAACCATGGTGTTGTGTTGCCATGGTAAGTATGGGGTTGGGTTGCAATGGTTATAAGGTGGTTCTTTTGGAATGGCAACCATGGGGTTGGGTTGCCATGCCAACCGTGGGGTTGTGTTGCCATGGTAACCATGGCGTTTAGTTGCCACGGCAACCATGGGGTTGCGTTTCCATGGTAACCATGGGGTAGTGTTGCCATGGCAACAATGGGGTTGTGTTGCCATGGTAACTATGGGGTTGGGTTGCAATGGTTATCAGGCGGTACTTTTGGAATGGAAACCATGGGGTTGTGTTGCCATGGTAACCATGGGGTTTGGTTGCTATGGTTAGCATGGGGTTGTGTTGCCATGGTAACCATGCGGTTGTGTTGCCATGGTAACCATGGGGTTTGGTTGCTATGGTTATCATGGGGTTCTGTTTCCATGGTAACCATGGGGTAGTGTTGCCATGGCAACCATGCGGTTGTGTTGCCATGGTAACCATGCAGTTGTTTTGCCATGGCAACCATGGGGTAGTGTTGCCATGGTAACCATGCGGTTGTGTTGCCATGGTAACCATGGGTTTTGGTTGCTATGGTTAGCATGGGGTTCTGTTGCCATTGTAACCATGCTGTTGGGTTGCCATGGCAACCATGGGGTTGTGTTGCCATGGTAACCATGGCGTTTAGTTGCCATGACAACTATGGGGTTCTGTTGCCATGGTAACCATGGGGTAGTGTTGCCATGGCAACCATGGGGTTGTGTTGCCATGGTTAGTATGGGGTTGGGTTGCAATGGTTATCAGACGGTTCTTTTGGAATGGCTACCATGGGGTTCTGTTGCCATGGCAACCATGGGGTTGTGTTGCCATGGTAACGATGGGGTTGGGTTTCCATGGCAACCACGCGGTTTGGTTACTATGGTAACCATGGGGTTCTGTTGCCATGGTAACCATGGGGTTGGGTTGCCATGGTAACCATGGCGTTTAGTTGCCATGGCAACTATGGGGTTCTGTTGCCATGGTAACCATGGGGTAGTGTTGCCATGGCAACCATGGGGTTGTGTTGCCATGGGAAGTATGGGGTTGGGTTGCAATGGTTATCAGGCGGTTCTTTTGGAATGGCAACCATGGGGTAGTGTTGCCATGGTCACCATGCAGTTGTGTTGCCATGGTAACCATGGGATAGTGTTGCCATGGTAACCATGGGGTTGGGTTGCCATGGCAACCATGGGGTTGTGTTGCCATGGTAACCATGGCGTTTAGTTTCCATGGCAACTATGGGGTTCTGTTTCCATGGCAACCATGGTGTTGTGTTGCCATGGTAAGTATGGGGTTGTGTTGCCATGGTAACTATGGGGTTGGGTTGCAATGGTTATCAGGTGGTTCTTTTGGAATGGCAACCATGTGGTTGGGTTGCCATGCCAACCGTGGGGTTGTGTTGCCATGGTAACCATGGCGTTTAGTTGCCACGGCAAACATGGGGTTGCGTTTCCATGGTAACCATGGGGTAGTGTTGCCATGGCAACAATGGGGTTGTGTTGCCATGGTAACTATGGGGTTGGGTTGCAATGGTTATCAGGCGGTTCTTTTGGAATGGCAACCATGGGGTTGTGTTGCCATGGTAACCATGGGGTTTGGTTGCTATGGTTAGCATGGGGTTCTGTTGCCATGGTAACCATGGGGTAGTGTTGCCATGGCAACCATGGGGTAGTGTTGCCATGGTAACCATGCGGTTGTTTTGCCATGGTAACCATGGGGTTTGGTTGCTATGGTTAGCATGGGGTTCTCTTGCCATGGTAACCATGGGGTAGTGTTGCCATGGCAACCATGCGGTTGTGTTGCCATGGTAACCATGCAGTTGTGTTGCCATGGCAATCATGGGGTAGTGTTGCCATGGTAACCATGCGGTTGTGTTGCCATGGTAACCATGGGGTTTGGTTGCTATGGTTAGCATGGGGTTCTGTTGCCATCGTAACCATGGGGTTGGGTTGCCATGGCAAACATGGGGTTGTGTTGCCATGGTAACCATGGCGTTTAGTTGCCATGGCAACTATGGGGTTCTGTTGCCATGGTAACCATGGGGTAGTGTTGCCATGGCAACCATGGTGTTGTGTTGCCATGGTAACCATGGGGTTGGGTTGCAATGGCAACCACGGGGTTTGGTTGCTATGGTAACCATGGCGTTCTCTTGCCATGGTAACCATGGGGTTGGGTTGCCATGGTAACCATGGGGTAGTGTTGCCATGGCAACCATGGGGCAGTGTTGCCATGGCAACCATGGGGTAGTGTTGCCATGGTAACCATGCGGTTGTGTTGCCATGGTAACCATGGGGTGTGGTTGCTATGGTTATCATGGGGTTCTGTTTCCATGGTAACTATGGGGTAGTGTTGCCATGGCAACCATGCGGTTGTGTTGCCATGGTAACCATGCACTTGTTTTGCCATGGCAACCATGGGGTAGTGTTGCCATGGTAACTATGCGGTTGTGTTGCCATGGTAACCATGGGTTTTGGTTGCAATGGTTAGCATGGGGTTCTGTTGCCATTGTAACCATGCGGTTGGGTTGCCATGGCAACCATGGGGTTGTGTTGCCATGGTAACCATGGCGTTTAGTTGCCATGACAACTATGGGGTTCTGTTGCCATGGTAACCATGGGGTAGTGTTGCCATGGCAACCATGGGGTTGTGTTGCCATGGTAACGATGGGGTTGGGTTGCCATGGCAACCACGCGGTTTGGTTACTATGGTAACCATGGGGTTCTGTTGCCATGGTAACCATGGGGTTGGGTTGCCATGCCAACCATGGCGTTTAGTTGCCATGGCAACTATGGGGTTCTGTTGCCATGGTAACCATGGGGTAGTGTTGCCATGGCAACCATGGGGTTGTGTTGCCATGGGAAGTATGGGGTTGGGTTGCAATGGTTATCAGGCGGTTCTTTTGGAATGGCAACCATGGGGTAGTGTTGCCATGGTCACCATGCAGTTGTGTTGCCATGGTAACCATGGGATAGTGTTGCCATGGTAACCATGGGGTTGGGTTGCCATGGCAACCATGGGGTTGTGTTGCCATGGTAACCATGGCGTTTAGTTTCCATGGCAACTATGGGGTTCTGTTTCCATGGCAACCATGGTGTTGTGTTGCCATGGTAAGTATGGGGTTGTGTTGCCATGGTAACTATGGGGTTGGGTTGCAATGGTTATCAGGTGGTTCTTTTGGAATGGCAACCATGTGGTTGGGTTGCCATGCCAACCGTGGGGTTGTGTTGCCATGGTAACCATGGCGTTTAGTTGCCACGGCAAACATGGGGTTGCGTTTCCATGGTAACCATGGGGTAGTGTTGCCATGGCAACAATGGGGTTGTGTTGCCATGGTAACTATGGGGTTGGGTTGCAATGGTTATCAGGCGGTTCTTTTGGAATGGCAACCATGGGGTTGTGTTGCCATGGTAACCATGGGGTTTGGTTGCTATGGTTAGCATGGGGTTCTGTTGCCATGGTAACCATGGGGTAGTGTTGCCATGGCAACCATGGGGTAGTGTTACCATGGTAACCATGCGGTTGTTTTGCCATGGTAACCATGGGGTTTGGTTGCTATGGTTAGCATGGGGTTCTGTTGCCATGGTAACCATGGGGTAGTGTTGCCATGGCAACCATGGGGTTGTGTTGCCATGGTAACGATGGGGTTGGGTTGCCATGGCAACTACGCGGTTTGGTTGCTATGGTAACCATGGGGCTACGTTGCCATGGTAACCATGGGGTAGTGTTGCCATGGCAACCATGGGGTTGTGTTGCCATGGTAAGTATGGGGTTGGGTTGCAATGGTTATCAGGCGGTTCTTTTGGAATGGCAACCATGGGGTAGTGTTGCTATGGTAACCATGCAGTTGTGTTGCCATGGCAACCATGGGGTTGTGTTGCCATGGTAACCATGGCGTTTAGTTTCCATGGCAACTATGGGGTTCTGTTGCCATGGTAACCATGGGGTAGTGTTGCCATGGCAACCATGGTGTTGTGTTGCCATGGTAAGTATGGGGTTGTGTTGCAATGGTTATCAGGCGGTTCTTTTGGAATGGCAACCATGGGGTAGTGTTGCCATGGTAACCATGGGGTTGGGTTGCCATGGCAACCATGGGGTTGTGTTGCCATGGTAACGATGGGGTTGGGTTGCCATGGAAACCACGGGGTTGTGTGGCCATGAGAACCATGAGGTTGTGTTGCCATGGTAACCATGGAGTTTAGTTGCCATGGCAACTATGGGGTTCTGTTTTCATGGTAACCATGGGGTAGTGTTGCCATGGCAACCATGGGGTTGTGTTGCCATGGTAAGTATGGGGTTGGGTTGCAATGGTTATCAGGCGGTTCTTTTGGAATGGCAACCATGGGGTAGTGTTGCCATGGTAACCATGGGGTAGTGTTGCCATGGTAACCATGGGGTAGCGTTTCCATTGTAACCATGCGGTTGTGTTGCCATGGTAACCATGGGGTTGGGTTGCCATGGCAACCATGGGGTTGTGTTAGCGTGGTAACGATGGGGTTGGGTTGCCATGGCAACCACGGGGTTGTGTTACCATGGGAACCATGGGGTTGTGTTGCCGTGGTAACCATGGCGTTTAGTTTCCATGGCAACTATGGGATACTGTTGGCATGGTAACCATGGGGTAGTGTTGCCATGGCAAACATGGGGTTGTGTTGCCATGGTAACGATGGGGCTGGGTTGCCATGGCAACCACGGGGTTGTGTTGCCATGGTAACTATGGGGTTGTGTTGCTATGGCACCTATGGGGTTTAGTTGCCATGGCAACCATGCGGTTGAGATGCCGTGGTAACGATGCGTTTGTGTTGCCATGGTAACCATGGGGTTGTGTTTCCATGGCAACCATGTGGTTGTGTTGCCATGGTAACCATGGGGTAGTGTTGCCATAGCAACCATGGGTTTGTGTTGCCACGGTAACTATGGGGTTGGGTTACAATGGTTATCAGGCGGTTCTTTTGGAATGGCAATCATGGGGTAGTGTTGCCATGGTAACCATGCGGTTGTGTTGCCATGGTAACCATGGGGTAGTGTTGCCATGGCAACCATGGGGCAGTGTTGCCATGGCAACCATGGGGTAGTGTTGCCATGGTAACCATGCGGTTGTGTTGCCATGGTAACCATGGGGTGTGGTTGCTATGGTTATCATGGGGTTCTGTTTCCATGGTAACTATGGGGTAGTGTTGCCATGGCAACCATGCGGTTGTGTTGCCATGGTAACCATGCACTTGTTTTGCCATGGCAACCATGGGGTAGTGTTGCCATGGTAACCATGCGGTTGTGTTGCCATGGTAACCATGGGTTTTGGTTGCAATGGTTAGCATGGGGTTCTGTTGCCATTGTAACCATGCGGTTGGGTTGCCATGGCAACCATGGGGTTGTGTTGCCATGGTAACCATGGCGTTTAGTTGCCATGACAACTATGGGGTTCTGTTGCCATGGTAACCATGGGGTAGTGTTGCCATGGCAACCATGGGGTTGTGTTGCCATGGTAACGATGGGGTTGGGTTGCCATGGCAACCACGCAGTTTGGTTACTATGGTAACCATGGGGTTCTGTTGCCATGGTAACCATGGGGTTGGGTTGCCATGGTAACCATGGCGTTTAGTTGCCATGGCAACTATGGGGTTCTGTTGCCATGGTAACCATGGGGTAGTGTTGCCATGGCAACCATGGGGTTGTGTTGCCATGGTAAGTATGGGGTTGGGTTGCAATGGTTATCAGGCGGTTCTTTTGGAATGGCAACCATGGGGTAGTGTTGCCATGGTCACCATGCAGTTGTGTTGCCATGGTAACCATGGGATATTGTTGCCATGGTAACCATGGGGTTGGGTTGCCATGGCAACCATGGGGTTGTGTTGCAATGGTAACCATGGCGTTTAGTTTCAATGGCAACTATGGGGTTCTGTTGCCATGGTAACCATGGGGTAGTGTTGCCATGGCAACCATGGTGTTGTGTTGCCATGGTAAGTATGGGGTTGGGTTGCAATGGTTATAAGGTGGTTCTTTTGGAATGGCAACCATGGGGTTGGGTTGCCATGCCAACCGTGGGGTTGTGTTGCCATGGTAACCATGGCGTTTAGTTGCCACGGCAACCATGGGGTTGCGTTTCCATGGTAACCATGGGGTAGTGTTGCCATGGCAACAATGGGGTTGTGTTGCCATGGTAACTATGGGGTTGGGTTGCAATGGTTATCAGGCGGTACTTATGGAATGGAAACCATGGGGTTGTGTTGCCATGGTAACCATGGGGTTTGGTTGCTATGGTTAGCATGGGGTTGTGTTGCCATGGTAACCATGCGGTTGTTTTGCCATGGTAACCATGGGGTTTGGTTGCTATGGTTATCATGGGGTTCTGTTTCCATGGTAACCATGGGGTAGTGTTGCCATGGCAACCATGCGGTTGTGTTGCCATGGTAACCATGCAGTTGTTTTGCCATGGCAACCATGGGGTAGTGTTGCCATGGTAACCATGCGGTTGTGTTGCCATGGTAACCATGGGTTTTGGTTGCTATGGTTAGCATGGGGTTCTGTTGCCATTGTAACCATGCTGTTGGGTTGCCATGGCAACCATGGGGTTGTGTTGCCATGGTAACCATGGCGTTTAGTTGCCATGACAACTATGGGGTTCTGTTGCCATGGTAACCATGGGGTAGTGTTGCCATGGCAACCATGGGGTTGTGTTGCCATGGTTAGTATGGGGTTGGGTTGCAATGGTTATCAGACGGTTCTTTTGGAATGGCTACCATGGGGTTCTGTTGCCATGGCAACCATGGGGTTGTGTTGCCATGGTAACGATGGGGTTGGGTTTCCATGGCAACCACGCGGTTTGGTTACTATGGTAACCATGGGGTTCTGTTGCCATGGTAACCATGGGGTTGGGTTGCCATGGTAACCATGGCGTTTAGTTGCCATGGCAACTATGGGGTTCTGTTGCCATGGTAACCATGGGGTAGTGTTGCCATGGCAACCATGGGGTTGTGTTGCCATGGGAAGTATGGGGTTGGGTTGCAATGGTTATCAGGCGGTTCTTTTGGAATGGCAACCATGGGGTTGTGTTGCCATGGTAACCATGGGGTTTGGTTGCTATGGTTAGCATGGGGTTCTGTTGCCATGGTAACCATGGGGTAGTGTTGCCATGGCAACTATGGGGTTCTGTTGCCATGGTAACCATGGGGTAGTGTTGCCATGGCAACCATGGTGTTGTGTTGCCATGGTAACCATGGGGTTGGGTTGCAATGGCAACCACGGGGTTTGGTTGCTATGGTAACCATGGCGTTCTCTTGCCATGGTAACCATGGGGTTGGGTTGCCATGGTAACCATGGGGTAGTGTTGCCATGGCAACCATGGGGCAGTGTTGCCATGGCAACCATGGGGTAGTGTTGCCATGGTAACCATGCGGTTGTGTTGCCATGGTAACCATGGGGTGTGGTTGCTATGGTTATCATGGGGTTCTGTTTCCATGGTAACTATGGGGTAGTGTTGCCATGGCAACCATGCGGTTGTGTTGCCATGGTAACCATGCACTTGTTTTGCCATGGCAACCATGGGGTAGTGTTGCCATGGTAACCATGCGGTTGTGTTGCCATGGTAACCATGGGTTTTGGTTGCAATGGTTAGCATGGGGTTCTGTTGCCATTGTAACCATGCGGTTGGGTTGCCATGGCAACCATGGGGTTGTGTTGCCATGGTAACCATGGCGTTTAGTTGCCATGACAACTATGGGGTTCTGTTGCCATGGTAACCATGGGGTAGTGTTGCCATGGCAACCATGGGGTTGTGTTGCCATGGTAACGATGGGGTTGGGTTGCCATGGCAACCACGCGGTTTGGTTACTATGGTAACCATGGGGTTCTGTTGCCATGGTAACCATGGGGTTGGGTTGCCATGGTAACCATGGCGTTTAGTTGCCATGGCAACTATGGGGTTCTGTTGCCATGGTAACCATGGGGTAGTGTTGCCATGGCAACCATGGGGTTGTGTTGCCATGGGAAGTATGGGGTTGGGTTGCAATGGTTATCAGGCGGTTCTTTTGGAATGGCAACCATGGGGTAGTGTTGCCATGGTAACCATGCAGTTGTGTTGCCATGGTAACCATGGGATAGTGTTGCCATGGTAACCATGGGGTTGGGTTGGCATGGTAACCATGGCGTTTAGTTTCCATGGCAACTATGGGGTTCTGTTTCCATGGCAACCATGGTGTTGTGTTGCCATGGTAAGTATGCGGTTGTGTTGCCATGGTAACCATGGGTTTTGGTTGCAATGGTTAGCATGGGGTTCTGTTGCCATTGTAACCATGCGGTTGGGTTGCCATGGCAACCATGGGGTTGTGTTGCCATGGTAACCATGGCGTTTAGTTGCCATGACAACTATGGGGTTCTGTTGCCATGGTAACCATGGTGTAGTGTTGCCATGGCAACCATGGGGTTGTGTTGCCATGGTAACGATGGGGTTGGGTTGCCATGGCAACCACGCGGTTTGGTTACTATGGTAACCATGGGGTTCTGTTGCCATGGTAACCATGGGGTTGGGTTGCCATGGTAACCATGGCGTTTAGTTGCCATGGCAACTATGGGGTTCTGTTGCCATGGTAACCATGGGGTAGTGTTGCCATGGCAACCATGGGGTTGTGTTGCCATGGGAAGTATGGGGTTGGGTTGCAATGGTTATCAGGCGGTTCTTTTGGAATGGCAACCATGGGGTAGTGTTGCCATGGTCACCATGCAGTTGTGTTGCCATGGTAACCATGGGATAGTGTTGCCATGGTAACCATGGGGTTGTGTTGCCATGGTAACCATGGCGTTTAGTTTCCATGGCAACTATGGGGTTCTGTTTCCATGGCAACCATGGTGTTGTGTTGCCATGGTAAGTATGGGGTTGTGTTGCCATGGTAACTATGGGGTTGGGTTGCAATGGTTATCAGGTGGTTCTTTTGGAATGGCAACCATGTGGTTGGGTTGCCATGCCAACCGTGGGGTTGTGTTGCCATGGTAACCATGGCGTTTAGTTGCCACGGCAAACATGGGGTTGCGTTTCCATGGTAACCATGGGGTAGTGTTGCCATGGCAACAATGGGGTTGTGTTGCCATGGTAACTATGGGGTTGGGTTGCAATGGTTATCAGGCGGTTCTTTTGGAATGGCAACCATGGGGTTGTGTTGCCATGGTAACCATGGGGTTTGGTTGCTATGGTTAGCATGGGGTTCTGTTGCCATGGTAACCATGGGGTAGTGTTGCCATGGCAACCATGGGGTAGTGTTGCCATGGTAACCATGCGGTTGTTTTGCCATGGTAACCATGGGGTTTGGTTGCTATGGTTAGCATGGGGTTCTCTTGCCATGGTAACCATGGGGTAGTGTTGCCATGGCAACCATGCGGTTGTGTTGCCATGGTAACCATGCAGTTGTGTTGCCATGGCAATCATGGGGTAGTGTTGCCATGGTAACCATGCGGTTGTGTTGCCATGGTAACCATGGGGTTTGGTTGCTATGGTTAGCATGGGGTTCTGTTGCCATCGTAACCATGGGGTTGGGTTGCCATGGCAAACATGGGGTTGTGTTGCCATGGTAACCATGGCGTTTAGTTGCCATGGCAACTATGGGGTTCTGTTGCCATGGTAACCATGGGGTAGTGTTGCCATGGCAACCATGGTGTTGTGTTGCCATGGTAACCATGGGGTTGGGTTGCAATGGCAACCACGGGGTTTGGTTGCTATGGTAACCATGGCGTTCTCTTGCCATGGTAACCATGGGGTAGTGTTGCCATGGCAACCATGGGGCAGTGTTGCCATGGCAACCATGGGGTAGTGTTGCCATGGTAACCATGCGGTTGTGTTGCCATGGTAACCATGGGGTGTGGTTGCTATGGTTATCATGGGGTTCTGTTTCCATGGTAACTATGGGGTAGTGTTGCCATGGCAACCATGCGGTTGTGTTGCCATGGTAACCATGCACTTGTTTTGCCATGGCAACCATGGGGTAGTGTTGCCATGGTAACCATGCGGTTGTGTTGCCATGGTAACCATGGGTTTTGGTTGCAATGGTTAGCATGGGGTTCTGTTGCCATTGTAACCATGCGGTTGGGTTGCCATGGCAACCATGGGGTTGTGTTGCCATGGTAACCATGGCGTTTAGTTGCCATGACAACTATGGGGTTCTGTTGCCATGGTAACCATGGGGTAGTGTTGCCATGGCAACCATGGGGTTGTGTTGCCATGGTAACGATGGGGTTGGGTTGCCATGGCAACCACGCGGTTTGGTTACTATGGTAACCATGGGGTTCTGTTGCCATGGTAACCATGGGGTTGGGTTGCCATGGTAACCATGGCGTTTAGTTGCCATGGCAACTATGGGGTTCTGTTGCCATGGTAACCATGGGGTAGTGTTGCCATGGCAACCATGGGGTTGTGTTGCCATGGGAAGTATGGGGTTGGGTTGCAATGGTTATCAGGCGGTTCTTTTGGAATGGCAACCATGGGGTAGTGTTGCCATGGTCACCATGCAGTTGTGTTGCCATGGTAACCATGAGATAGTGTTGCCATGGTAACCATGGGGTTGGGTTGCCATGGCAACCATGGGGTTGTGTTGCCATGGTAACCATGGCGTTTAGTTTCCATGGCAACTATGGGGTTCTGTTTCCATGGCAACCATGGTGTTGTGTTGCCATGGTAAGTATGGGGTTGTGTTGCCATGGTAACTATGGGGTTGGGTTGCAATGGTTATCAGGTGGTTCTTTTGGAATGGCAACCATGTGGTTGGGTTGCCATGCCAACCGTGGGGTTGTGTTGCCATGGTAACCATGGCGTTTAGTTGCCACGGCAAACATGGGGTTGCGTTTCCATGGTAACCATGGGGTAGTGTTGCCATGGCAACAATGGGGTTGTGTTGCCATGGTAACTATGGGGTTGGGTTGCAATGGTTATCAGGCGGTTCTTTTGGAATGGCAACCATGGGGTTGTGTTGCCATGGTAACCATGGGGTTTGGTTGCTATGGTTAGCATGGGGTTCTGTTGCCATGGTAACCATGGGGTAGTGTTGCCATGGCAACCATGGGGTAGTGTTGCCATGGTAACCATGCGGTTGTTTTGCCATGGTAACCATGGGGTTTGGTTGCTATGGTTAGCATGGGGTTCTCTTGCCATGGTAACCATGGGGTAGTGTTGCCATGGCAACCATGCGGTTGTGTTGCCATGGTAACCATGCAGTTGTGTTGCCATGGCAATCATGGGGTAGTGTTGCCATGGTAACCATGCGGTTGTGTTGCCATGGTAACCATGGGGTTTGGTTGCTATGGTTAGCATGGGGTTCTGTTGCCATCGTAACCATGGGGTTGGGTTGCCATGGCAAACATGGGGTTGTGTTGCCATGGTAACCATGGCGTTTAGTTGCCATGGCAACTATGGGGTTCTGTTGCCATGGTAACCATGGGGTAGTGTTTCCATGGCAACCATGGGGTTGTGTTGCCATGGTAACCATGCGGTTGTGTTGCCATGGTAACTATGGGGTTGGGTTTCAATGGTTATCAGGCGGTTCTTTTGGAATGGCAACCATGGGGTAGTGTTTCCATGGTAACCATGCAGTTGTGTTGCCATGGTAACCATGGGGTAGTGTTGCCATGGTAACCATGGGGTTGGGTTGCCATGGCAACCATGGGGTTGTGTTGCCATGGTAACCATGGCGTTTATTTTCCATGGCAACTATGGGGTTCTGTTGCCATGGTAACCATGGGGTAGTGTTGCCATGGCAACCATGGGGTTGTGTTGCCATGGTAACGATGGGGTTGGGTTGCCATGGCAACTACGCGGTTTGGTTGCTATGGTAACCATGGGGTTCTGTTGCCATGGTAACCATGGGGTAGTGTTGCCATGGCAACCATGGGGTTGTGTTGCCATGGTAAGTATGGGGTTGGGTTGCAATGGTTATCAGGCGGTTCTTTTGGAATGGCAACCATGGGGTAGTGTTGCTATGGTAACCATGCAGTTGTGTTGCCACGGGAACCGTGGGGTAGTGTTGCCATGGTAACCATGGGGTTGGGTTGCCATGGCAACCATGGGGTTGTGTTGCCATGGTAACCATGGCGTTTAGTTTCCATGGCAACTATGGTGTTCTGTTGCCATGGTAACCATGCGGTAGTGTTGCCATGGCAACCATGCGGTTGTGTTGCCATGGTAACCATGGGGTTGGGTTGCCATGGCAACCACGCGGTTTGGTTGCTATGGTAACCATGGAGTTCTGTTACCATGGTAACCATGGGGTTGGGTTGCCATGGTAACCATGGCGTTTAGTTGCCATGGCAACTATGGGGTTGTGTTGCTATGGTTATCAGGCGGTTCTTTTGGAATGGCAACCATGGGGTAGTGTTGCCACGGCAACCATGGGGTAGTGTTGCCATGGTAACCATGCGGTTGTGTTGCCATGGTAACCATGGGGTTTGGTTGCTATGGTTAGCATGGGGTTCTCTTGCCATGGTAACCATGGGGTAGTGTTGCCATGGCAACCATGCGGTTGTGTTGCCATGGTAACCATGCAGTTGTGTTGCCATGGCAACCATGGGGTAGTGTTGCCATGGTAACCATGCGGTTGTGTTTCCATGGTAACCATGGGGTTTGGTTGCTATGGTTAGCATGGGGTTCTGTTGCCATCGTAACCATGGGGTTGGGTTGCCATGGCAAACATGGGGTTGTGTTGCCATGGTAACCATGGCGTTTAGTTGCCATGGCAACTATGGGGTTCTGTTGCCATGGTATCCATGGGGTAGTGTTGCCATGGCAACCATGGGGTTCTGTTGCCATGGTAACCATGGGGTTGGGTTGCCATGGCAACCACGGGGTTTGGTTGCTATGGTAACCATGGCGTTCTCTTGCCATGGTAACCATGGGGTTGGGTTGCCATGGTAACCATGGGGTATTGTTGCCATGGTTAACATGGGGTTGTGTTGCCATGTCAACCATGGGTTTGTGTTGCCATGGTAACCATGGCGTTCAGTTTCCATGGCAACTATGGGGTTCTGTTGCCATGGTAACCATGCAGTTGTGTTGCCATGGCAACCATGTGGTTGTGTTGCCATATTAACCATGGGGTTGGGTTGCCATGGCAACCCTCGGTTTGGTTGCTATGGTAACCATGGGGTTCTGTTGCCATGGTAACCATGGGGTTGGTTTGCCATGGTAACCATGGCGTTTAGTTGCCATGGCAACTATGGGGTTCTGTTGCCATGGTAACCATGGGGTAGTGTTGCCATGGCAACCATGGGGTTGTGTTGCCATGGTAAGTATGGGGTTGGGTTGCAATGGTTATCAGGCGGTTCTTTTGGAATGGCAACCATGGGGTAGTGTTGCCATGGTCACCATGCAGTTGTGTTGCCATGGTAACCATGGGATAGTGTTGCCATGGTAACCATGGGGTTGGGTTGCCATGGCAACCATGGGGTTGTGTTGCAATGGTAACCATGGCGTTTAGTTTCAATGGCAACTATGGGGTTCTGTTGCCATGGTAACCATGGTGTAGTGTTGCCATGGCAACCATGGGGTTGTGTTGCCATGGTAACTATGAGGTTGGGTTGCAATGGTTATCAGGTGGTTCTTTTGGAATGGCAACCATGGTGTTGGGTTGCCATGCCAACCGTGGGGTTGTGTTGCCATGGTAACCATGGCGTTTAGTTGCCACGGCAACCATGGGGTTGCGTTTCCATGGTAACCATGGGGTAGTGTTGCCATGGCAACCATGGGGTTGTGTTGCCATGGTAACTATGGGGTTGGGTTGCAATGGTTATCAGGCGGTACTTTTGGAATGGAAACCATGGGGTTGTGTTGCCATGGTAACCATGGGGTAGTGTTGCCATGGCAACCATGCGGTTGTGTTGCCATGGTAACCATGCGGTTGTGTTGCCATGGTAACCATGGGGTTTGGTTGCTATGGTTATCATGGGGTTCTGTTTCCATGGTAACCATGGGGTAGTGTTGCCATGGCAACCATGCGGTTGTGTTGCCATGGTAACCATGCAGTTGTTTTGCCATGGCAACCATGGGGTAGTGTTGCCATGGTAACCATGCGATGTGTTGCCATGGTAACCATGGGTTTGGGTTGCTATGGCTAGCATGGGGTTCTGTTGCCATTGTAACCATGCGGTTGGGTTGCCATGGCAAACATGGGGTTGTGTTGCCATGGTAACCATGGCGTTTAGTTGCCATGACAACTATTGGGTTCTGTTGCCATGGTAACCATGGGGTAGTGTTGCCATGGCAACCATGGGGTTGTGTTGCCATGGTAAGTATGGGGTTGGGTTGCAATGGTTATCAGACGGTTCTTTTGGAATGGCTACCATGGGGTTCTGTTGCCATGGCAACCATGGGGTTGTGTTGCCATGGTAACGATGGGGTTGGGTTGCCATGGCAACCACGCGGTTTGGTTACTATGGTAACCATGGGGTTCTGTTGCCATGGTAACCATGGGGTTGGGTTGCCATGGTAACCATGGCGTTTAGTTGCCATGGCAACTATGGGGTTCTGTTGCCATGGTAACCATGGGGTAGTGTTGCCATGGCAACCATGGGGTTGTGTTGCCATGGGAAGTATGGGGTTGGGTTGCAATGGTTATCAGGCGGTTCTTTTGGAATGGGAACCATGGGGTAGTGTTGCCATGGTCACCATGCAGTTGTGTTGCCATGGTAACCGTGGGATAGTGTTGCCATGGTAACCATGGGGTTGGGTTGCCATGGCAACCATGGGGTTGTGTTGCCATGGTAACCATGGCGTTTAGTTTCCATGGCAACTATGGGGTTCTGTTTCCATGGTAACCATGGTGTAGTGTTGCCATGGCAACCATGGGGTTGTGTTGCCATGGTAACTATGGGGTTGGGTTGCAATGGTTATCAGGTGGTTCTTTTGGAATGGCAACCATGGGGTTGGGTTGCCATGCCAACCGTTTGGTTGTGTTGCCATGGTAACCATGGCGTTTAGTTGCCACGGCAAACATGGGGTTGCGTTTCCATGGTAACCATGGGGTAGTGTTGCCAGGGCAACAATGGGGTTGTGTTGCCATGGTAACTATGGGGTTGGGTTGCAATGGTTATCAGGCGGTTCTTTTGGAATGGCAACCATGGGGTTGTGTTGCCATGGTAACCATGGGGTTTGGTTGCTATGGTTAGCATGGGGTTCTGTTGCCATGGTAACCATGGGGTAGTGTTGCCATGGCAACCATGGGGTAGTGTTACCATGGTAACCATGCGGTTGTTTTGCCATGGTAACCATGGGGTTTGGTTGCTATGGTTAGCATGGGGTTCTCTTGCCATGGTAACCATGGGGTAGTGTTGCCATGGCAACCATGCGGTTGTGTTGCCATGGTAACCATGCAGTTGTGTTGCCATGGCAACCATGGGGTAGTGTTGCCATGGTAACCATGCGGTTGTGTTGCCATGGTAACCATGGGGTTTGGTTGCTATGGTTAGCATGGGGTTCTGTTGCCATCGTAACCATGGGGTTGGGTTGCCATGGCAAACATGGGGTTGTGTTGCCATAGTAACCATGGCGTTTAGTTGCCATGGCAACTATGGGGTTCTGTTGCCATGGTAACCATGGGGTAGTGTTGCCATGGTAACCATGCGGTTGTGTTGCCATGGTAACCATGTGGTAGCGTTTCCATTGTAACCATGCGGTTGTGTTGCCATGCCAACCATGGGGTTGGGTTGCAATGGCAACCATGGGGTTGTGTTGCCATGGTAACAATGGGGTTGGGTTGTCATGGAAACCACGGGGATGTGTTGCCATGAGAACCATGAGGTTGTGTTGCCATGGTAACCATGGAGTTTAGTTGCCATGGCAACTATGGGATACTGTTGCCATGGTAACCATGGTGTAGTGTTGCCATGGCAAACATGGGTTTGTGTTGCCATGGTAACGATGGGGTTTAGTTGCCATGGCAACCATGGGGTTGTGTTGCCATGGTAACCATGGCGTTTAGTTGCCATGGCAACTATGGGATACTGTTGCCATGGTAACCATGGGGTTGTGTTGCCATGGTAACTATGGGGTTGGGTTGCTATGGCAACTATGGGGTTTAGTTGCCATGGCAACCATGCGGTTGAGATGCCGTGGTAAACATGCTGTTGTGTTGCCATGGTAACCATGGGGTTGTGTTTCCATGGTAACCATGGGGTTGTGTTGCCATGCTAAGTATGGGGTTGGGTTGCAATGGTTATCAGGCGGTTCTTTTGGAATGGCAACCATGGGGTAGTGTTGCTATGGTAACCATGCAGTTGTGTTGCCATGGGAACCATGGGGTAGTGTTGCCATGGTAACCATGGGGTTGGGTTGCCATGGCAACCATGGGGTTGTGTTGCCATGGTAACCATGGCGTTTAGTTTCCATGGCAACTATGGGGTTTTGTTGCCATGGTAACCATGGGGTAGTGTTGCCATGGCAACCATGGTGTTGTGTTGCCATGGTAAGTATGGGGTTGTGTTGCCATGGTAACTATGGGGTTGGGTTGCAATGGTTATCAGGCGGTTCTTTAGGAATGTCAACCATGGGGTAGTGTTGCCATGGTAACCATGCGGTTGTGTTGCCATGGTAACCATGGGGTAGCGTTTCCATTGTAACCATGCGGTTGTGTTGCCATGGTAACCATGGGGTTGGGTTGCCATGGCAACCATGGGGTTCTGTTGCCATGGTAACGATGGGGTTGGGTTGCCATGGAAACCACGGGGTTGTGTGGCCATGAGAACCATGAGGTTGTGTTGCCATGGGAACCATGGAGTTTAGTTGCCATGGCAACTATGGGATACTGTTTCCATGGTAACCATGGGGTAGTGTTGCCATGGCAACCACGGGGTTGTGTTGCCATGGTAACTACGGGGTTGGGTTGCTATTGCAACTATGGGGTTTAGTTGCCATGGCAACCATGCGGTTGAGATGCCGTGCTAACCATGCGTTTGTGTTGCCATGGTAACCATGGTGTAGTGTTGCCATGGCAACCATGGGGTTGTGTTGCCATGGTAACCATGGCGTTTAGTTGCCATGGCAACTATGGGGTTGTGTTGCCATGGTAACCATGGGGTAGTGTTTCCATGGCAACCATGGGGTTGTGTTGCCATGGTAACCATGCGGTTGTGTTGCCATGGTAAGTATGGGGTTGGGTTTCAATGGTTATCAGGCGGTTCTTTTGGAATGGCAACCATGGGGTAGTGTTGCCATGGTAACCATGCAGTTGTGTTGCCATGGTAACCATGGGGTAGTGTTGCCATGGTAACCATGGGGTTGGGTTGCCATGGCAACCATGGGGTTGTGTTGCCATGGTAACCATGGCGTTTATTTTCCATGGCAACTATGGGGTTCTGTTGCCATGGTAACCATGGGGTAGTGTTGCCATGGCAACCATGGGGTTGTGTTGCCATGGTAACGATGGGGTTGGGTTGCCATGGCAACTACGCGGCTTGGTTGCTATGGTAACCATGGGGTTCTGTTGCCATGGTAACCATGGGGTAGTGTTGCCATGGCAACCATGGGGTTGTGTTGCCATGGTAAGTATGGGGTTGGGTTGCAATGGTTATCAGGCGGTTCTTTTGGAATGGCAACCATGGGGTAGTGTTGCTATGGTAACCATGCAGTTGTGTTGCCACGGGAACCGTGGGGTAGTGTTGCCATGGTAACCATGGGGTTGGGTTGCCATGGCAACCATGGGGTTGTGTTGCCATGGTAACCATGGCGTTTAGTTTCCATGGCAACTATGGTGTTCTGTTGCCATGGTAACCATGCGGTAGTGTTGCCATGGCAACCATGCGGTTGTGTTGCCATGGTAACCATGGGGTTGGGTTGCCATGGCAACCACGCGGTTTGGTTGCTATGGTAACCATGGGGTTCTGTTACCATGGTAACCATGGGGTAGTGTTGCCATGGCAACCATGGTGTTGTGTTGCCATGGTAAGTATGGGGTTGTGTTGCAATGGTTATCAGGCGGTTCTTTTGGAATGGCAACCATGGGGTAGTGTTGCCATGGCAACCATGGGGTAGTGTTGCCATGGTAACCATGCGGTTGTGTTGCCATGGTAACCATGGGGTTTGGTTGCTATGGTTAGCATGGGGTTCTCTTGCCATGCTAACCATGGGGTAGTGTTGCCATGGCAACCATGCGGTTGTGTTGCCATGGTAACCATGCAGTAGTGTTGCCATGGCAACCATGGGGTAGTGTTGCCATGGTAACCATGCGGTTGTGTTGCCATGGTAACCATGGGGTTTGGTTGCTATGGTTAGCATGGGGTTCTGTTGCCATCGTAACCATGGGGTTGGGTTGCCATGGCAAACATGGGGTTGTGTTGCCATGGTAACCATGGGGTTTGGTTGCTATGGTTAGCATGGGGTTCTGTTGCCATCGTAACCATGGGGTTGGGTTGCCATGGCAAACATGGGGTTGTGTTGCCATGGTAACCTTGGCGTTTAGTTGCCATGGCAACTATGGGGTTCTGTTGCCATGGTATCCATGGGGTAGTGTTGCCATGGTAACAATGGGGTTGGGTTGCCATGGCAACCACGGGGTTTGGTTGCTATGGTAACCATGGCGTTCTCTTGCCATGGTAACCATGGGGTTGGGTTGCCATGGTAACCATGGGGTAGTGTTGCCATGGTTAACATGGGGTTGTGTTGCCATGGCAACCATGGGTTTGTGTTGCCATGGTAACCATGGCGTTCAGTTTCCATGGCAACTATGGGGTTCTGTTGCCATGGTAACCATGCAGTTGTGTTGCCATGGCAACCATGTGGTTGTGTTGCCATGGTAACCATGGGGTTGGGTTGCCATGGCAACCACGCGGTTTGATTGCTATGGTAACCATGGGGTTCTGTTGCCATGGTAACCATGGGGTTGGGTTGCCATGGTAACCATGGCGTTTAGTTGCCATGGCAACTATGGGGTTCTGTTGCCATGGTAACCATGGGGTAGTGTTGCCATGGCAACCATGGGGTTGTGTTGCCATGGTAAGTATGGGGTTGTGTTGCAATGGTTATCAGGCGGTTCTTTTGGAATGGCAACCATGGGGTAGTGTTGCCATGGTAACCATGCGGTTGTGTTGCCATGGTAACCATGGGGTAGCGTTTCCATTATAACCATGCGGTTGTGTTGCCATGGCAACCATGGGGTTGGGTTGCAATGGCAACCATGGGGTTGTGTTGCCATGGTAACAATGGGGTTCGGTTGTCATGGAAACCACGGGGATGTGTTGCCATGAGAACCATGAGGTTGTGTTGCCATGGTAACCATGGAGTTTAGTTGCCATGGCAACTATGGGATACTGTTGCCATGGTAACCATGGGGTAGTGTTGCCATGGCAAACATGGGTTTGTGTTGCCATGGTAACGATGGGGTTTAGTTGCCATGGCAACCATGGGGTTGTGTTGCCATGGTAACCATGGCGTTTAGTTGCCATGGCAACTATGGGATACTGTTGCCATGGTAACCATGGGGTTGTGTTGCCATGGTAACTATGGGGTTGGGTTGCTATGGCAACTATGGGCTTTAGTTGCCATGGCAACCATGCGGTTGAGATGCCGTGGTAACCATGCTGTTGTGTTGCCATGGTAACCATGGGGTAGTGTTGCCATGGCAACCATGGGGTTGTGTTGCCATGGTAACCATGGGGTAGTGTTGCCATGGTAACCATGGGGTTGGGTTGCCATGGCAACCAAGGGGTTTGGTTGCCATGGTAACCATGGCGTTTATTTTCCATGGCAACTATGGGGTTCTGTTGCCATGGTAACCATGGGGTAGTGTTGCCATGGCAACCATGGGGTTGTGTTGCCATGGTAACGATGGGGTTGGGTTGCCATGGCAACTACGCGGTTTGGTTGCTATGGTAACCATGGGGCTGTGTTGCCATGGTAACGATGGGGTAGTGTTGCCATGGCAACCATGGGGTTGTGTTGCCATGGTAAGTATGGGGTTGGGTTGCAATGGTTATCAGGCGGTTCTTTTGGAATGGCAACCATGGGGTAGTGTTGCTATGGTAACCATGCAGTTGTGTTGCCATGGGAACCATGGGTTAGTGTTGCCATGGTAACCATGGGGTTGGGTTGCCATGGCAACCATGGGGTTGTGTTGCCATGGTAAACATGGCGTTTAGTTTCCATGGCAACTATGGGGTTCTGTTGCCATGGTAACCATGGGGTAGTGTTGCCATGGCAACCATGGTGTTGTGTTGCCATGGTAAGTATGGGGTTGTGTTGCCATGGTAACTATGGGGTTGGGTTGCAATGGTTATCAGGCGGTTCTTTTGGAATGGCAACCATGGGGTAGTGTTGCCACGGTAACCATGCGGTTATGTTGCCATGGTAACCATGGGGTAGCGTTTCCATTGTAACCATGCGGTTGTGTTGCCATGGTAACCATGGGGTTGGGTTGCCATGGCAACCATGGGGTTGTGTTGCCATGGTAACGATGGGGTTGGGTTGCCATGGAAACCACGGGGTTGTGTGGCCATGAGAACCATGAGGTTGTGTTGCCATGGGAACCATGGAGTTTAGTTGCCATGGCAACTATGGGATACTGTTGCCATGGTAACCATGGGGTAGTGTTGCCATGGCAACCACGGGGTTGTGTTGCCATGGTAACTATGGGGTTGGGTTGCTATGGCAACTATGGGGTTTAGTTGCCATGGCAACCATGCGGTTGAGATGCCGTGGTAACCATGCGTTTGTGTTGCCATGGTAACTATGGGGTAGTGTTGCCATGGCAACTATGGGGTTGTGTTGCCATGGTAACCATGGGGTAGTGTTTCCATGGCAACCATGGGGTTGGGTTGCCATGGTAACCATGCGGTTGTGTTGCCATGGTAACCATGGGGTAGTGTTGCCATGGTAACCATGGGGTTGGGTTGCCATGGCAACCATGGAGTTGTGTTGCCATGGTAACCATGGCGTTTATTTTCCATGGCAACTATGGGGTTCTGTTGCCATGGTAACCATGGGGTAGTGTTGCCATGGCAACCATGGTGTTGTGTTGCCATGGTAACGATGGGGTTGGGTTGCCATGGCAACTACGCGGTTTGGTTGCTATGGTAACCATGGGGTTCTGTTGCCATGGTAATCATGGGGTAGTGTTGCCATGGCAACCATGGGGTTGTGTTGCCATGGTAAGTATGGGGTTGGGTTGCAATGGTTATCAGGCGGTTCTTTTGGAATGGCAACCATGGGGTAGTGTTGCTATGGTAACCATGCAAATGTGTTGCCACGGGAACCGTGGGGTAGTGTTGCCATGGTAACCATGGGGTTGGGTTGCCATGGCAACCATGGGGTTGTGTTGCCATGGTAACCATTGGGTTTGGTTGCTATGGTTAGCATGGGGTTCTGTTGCCATGGTAACCATGGGGTAGTGTTGCCATGGCAACCATGGGGTTCTGTTGCCATGGTAACCTTGCGGTAGTGTTGCCATGGCAACCATGGGGTTGTGTTGCCATGGTAACCATGGGGTAGGGTTGCCATGGCAACCATGGGGTTGTGTTGGCGTGGTAACGATGGGGTTGGGTTGCCATGGCAACCACGGGGTTGTGTTGCCATGGGAACCATGGTGTAGTGTTGCCATGGTAACGATGGGGTTGGGTTGCAATGGTTATCAGGCGGTTCTTTTGGAATGGCAACCATGGGGTAGTGTTGCCATGGTAACCATGCGGTTGTGTTGCCATGGTAACCATGGGGTAGCGTTTCCATTGTAACCATGCGGTTGCGTTGCCATGGTAACCATGGGGTTGGGTTGCCATGGCAACCATGGGGTTGTGTTGCCATGGTAACGATGGGGTTGGGTTGCCATGGAAACCACGGGGTTGTGTGGCCATGAGAACCATGAGGTTGTGTTGCCATGGGAACCATGGAGTTTAGTTGCCATGGCAACTATGGGATACTGTTGCCATGGTAACCATGGGGTAGTGTTGCCATGGCAACCACGGGGTTGTGTTGCCATGGTAACTATGGGGTTGGGTTGCTATGGCAACTATGGGGTTTAGTTGCCATGGCAACCATGCGGTTGAGATGCCGTGGTAACCATGCGTTTGTGTTGCCATGGTAACCATGGGGTAGTGTTGCCATGGCAACCATGGGGTTTGGTTGCTATGGTAACCATGGCGTTTAGTTGCCATGGCAACTATGGGGTTGTGTTGCCATGGTAACCATGGGGTAGTGTTTCCATGGCAACCATGGCGTTGTGTTGCCATGGTAACCATGCGGTTGTGTTGCCATGGTAAGTATGGGGTTGGGTTTCAATGGTTATCAGGCGGTTCTTTTGGAATGGCAACCATGGGGTAGTGTTGCCATGGTAACCATGCAGTTGTGTTGCCATGGTAACCATGGGGTAGTGTTGCCATGGTAACCATGGGGTTGGGTTGCCATGGCAACCATGGGGTTGTGTTGCCATGGTAACCATGGCGTTTATTTTCCATGGCAACTATGGGGTTCTGTTGCCACGGTAACCATGGGGTATTGTTGCCATGGCAACCATGGGGTTGTGTTGCCATGGTAACGATGGGGTTGGGTTGCCATGGCAACTACGCGGTTTGGTTGCTATGGTAACCATGGGGTTCTGTTGCCATGGTAACCATGGGGTAGTGTTGCCATGGCAACCATGGGGTTGTGTTGCCATGGTAAGTATGGGGTTGGGTTGCAATGGTTATCAGGCGGTTCTTTTGGAATTGCAACCATGGGGTAGTGTTGCTATGGTAACCATGCAGTTGTGTTGCCACGGGAACCGTGGGGTAGTGTTGCCATGGTAACCATGGGGTTGGGTTGCCATGGCAACCATGGGGTTGTGTTGCCATGGTAACCATGGCGTTTAGTTTCCATGGCAAATATGGTGTTCTGTTGCCATGGTAACCATGCGGTAGTGTTGCCATGGCAACCATGCGGTTGTGTTGCCATGGTAACCATGGGGTTGGGTTGCCATGGCAACCACGCGGTTTGGTTGCTATGGTAACCATGGGGTTCTGTTACCATGGTAACCATGGGGTTGGGTTGCCATGGTAACCATGGCGTTTAGTTGCCATGGCAACTATGGGGTTCTGTTGACATGGTAACCATGGGGTAGTGTTGCCATGGCAACCATGGTGTTGTGTTGCCATGGTAAGTATGGGGTTGTGTTGCAATGGTTATCAGGCGGTTCTTTTGGAATGGCAACCATGGGGTAGTGTTCCCATGGCAACCATGGGGTAGTGTTGCCATGGTAACCATGCGGTTGTGTTGCCATGGTAACCATGGGGTTTGGTTGCTATGGTTAGCATTGGGTTCTCTTGCCATGGTAACCATGGGGTAGTGTTGCCATGGCAACCATGCGTTTGTGTTGCCATGGTAACCATGCAGTTGTGTTGCCATGGCAACCATGGGGTAGTGTTGCCATGGTAACCATGCGGTTGTGTTGCCATGGTAACCATGGCGTTTAGTTGCCATGGCAACTATGGGGTTCTGTTGCCATGGTAACCATGGGGTAGTGTTGCCATGGCAACCATGGGGTTGTGTTGCCATGGTAACCATGGGGTTGGGTTGCAATGGCAACCACGGGGTTTGGTTGCTATGGTACCCATGGCGTTCTCTTGCCATGGTAACCATGAGGTTGGGTTGCCATGGTAACCATGGGGTAGTGTTGCCATGGTTAACATGGGGTTGTGTTGCCATGGCAACCATGGGGTTGGGTTTCCATGGCAACCATGGGGTTGTGTTGCCATGGTAACCATGGAGTTTAGTTGCCATGGCAACTATGGGATACTGTTGCCATGGTAACCATGGGGTAGTGTTGCCATGGCAACCATGGGGTTGTGTTGCCATGGTAACTATGGGGTTGGGTTGCAATGGTTATCAGGCGGTTCTTTTGGAATGGCAACTATGGGGTAGTGTTGCCATGGTAACCATGCGGTTGTGTTGCCATGGTAACCATGGGGTTGGGTTGCCATGGCAACCACGGGGTTTGGTTGCTATGGTAACCATGGCGTTCTGTTGCCATGGTAACCATGGGGTTTGGTTGCCATCGTAACCATATGGCAGCGTTGCCATGGTAACCATGCGGTTGTGTTGCCATGGTAACCATGGGGTTGGGTTGCCATGGCAACCACGGCGTTGTGTTGCCATGGGTACCATGGCGTTTAGTTGCCATGGCAACTATGGGGTTCTATTGCTATGGTAACCATGGTGTAGTGTTGCCATGGCAACCATGGGGTTGTGTTGCCATGGTAACTATGGGGTTGGGTTACTATGGAAACTATGGGGTTTAGTTGCCATGGCAACCATGGGGTAGTGTTGCCATGGTAACCATGCGGTTGTGTTGCCATGGTAACCATGGGGTTTGGTTGCTATGGTTAGCATGGGGTTCTGTTGCCATGGTAACCATTGGGTTTGGTTGCTATGGTTAGCATGGGGTTCTGTTGCCATGGTAACCATGGGGTAGTGTTGCCATGGCAACCATGGGGTTCTGTTGCCATGGTAACCTTGCGGTAGTGTTGCCATGGCAACCATGGGGTTGTGTTGCCATGGTAACCATGGGGTAGGGTTGCCATGGCAACCATGGGGTTGTGTTGGCGTGGTAACGATGGGGTTGGGTTGCCATGGCAACCACGGGGTTGTGTTGCCATGGGAACCATGGTGTAGTGTTGCCATGGTAACGATGGGGTTGGGTTGCCATGACAACCATGGGGTTGTGTTGCCATAGTAACCATGTCGTTTAGTTGCCATGGCAACTATGGGATACTGTTGCCGTGGTAACCATGGGGTAGCGTTGCCATGGCAACCATGGGGTTGTGTTGCCATGGTAACGATGGGGTTGGGTTGCCATGGCAACCACGGGGTTATGTTGCCATGGGAACCATGGGGTTGTGTTGCCATGGTAACTATGGGGTTGGGTTGCTATGGCAACTATGGGGTTTAGTTGCCATGGCAACCATGGGGTCGAGATGCCGTGGTAACCATGCAGTTGGGTTGCCGTGGTAACCATGCGGTTGTGTTGTTGTGGTAACCATGCCGTTGTGTTGTCATGGTAACCATGGGGTTGGGTTGCCATGGCAACCACGGGGTTTGGTTGCTATGGTAACAATGGCGTTCTGTTGCCATGGTAACCATGGGGTTGGGTTGCCATGGTAACCATGGCGTTTAGTTGCCATGGCAACTATGGGGTTCTGTTGCCATGGTAACCATGGGGTAGTGTTGCCATGGCAACCATGGGGTTGTGTTGCCATGGTAAGTATGGGGTTGGTTTGCAATGGTTATCAGGCGGTTCTTTTGGAATGGCAACCATGGGGTAGTGTTGCCATGGTAACCATGCGGTTGTGTTGCCATGGTAACCATGGGGCAGCGTTTCCATTGTAACCATGCGGTTGTGTTGCCATGGTAACCATGGGGTTGTGTTGCTATGGTAACGATGGAGTTGGGTTGCCATGGTCACGACGGGGTTGTGTTGCCATGGGAACCATGGGGTTGTGTTGCCATGGTAACCATGGCGTTTAGTTGCCATGGCAACTATGGGATACTGTTGCCATGGTAACCATGGGGTAGTGTTGCCATGGCAAACATGGGGTTGTGTTTCCATGGTAACGATCGGGTTGGGTTGCCATGGCAACGACGGGGTTGTGTTGCCATGGTAACTATGGGGTTGGGTTGCTATGGCAACTATGGGGTTGTGTTGCCATGGTAACCATGGGGTAGTGTTGCCATGGCAACCATGGGGTTGTGTTGCTATGGTAACCATGGCGTTCTGTTGCCATGGTAACCATGCGGTTGTGTTGCCATGGTAACCATGGGGTAGCGTTGCCATGGTAACCATGCGGTTGTGTTGCCATGGTAACCATGGGGTTGGGTTACCATGGCAACCACGGCGTTGTGTTGCCATGGGAACCATGGCGTTTATTTGCCATAGTAACTATGGAGTTCTGTTGCTATGGTAACCATGGGGTAGTGTTGCCATGGCAACCATGGGGTTGTGTTGCCATGGTAACTATGGTGTTGGGTTACTATGGAAACTATGGGGTTTATTTGCCATGGTAACCATGGGGTAGTGTTGCCATGGTAACCATGCGGTTGTGTTGCCATGGTAACCATGGGGTTTGGTTGCTATGTTTAGCATGGGGTTCTGTTGCCATCGTAACCATGGGGTTGTGTTGCCATGGCAACCATGGGGTTGTGTTGCCATGGTAACCATGGCGTTTAGTTGCCATAGCAACTATGGGGTTCTGTTTTCATGGTAACAATGGGGTAGTGTTGCCATGGCAACCATGGGGTTGTGTTGCCATGGTAACCATGGGGTAGTGTTGCCATGGCAACCATGGTGTTGTGTTGCCGTGGTAACGATGGGGTTGGGTTGCCATGGCAACCACGGGGTTGTGTTGCCATGGGAACCATGGGGTTGTGTTGCCATGGTAACCATGGCGTTTATTTGCCATGGTAACGATGGATTTGGGTTGCCATGGCAATCACGGGGTTGTGTTGCCATGGGAACCATGGGGTTGTGTTGCCATGGTAACTATGGGGTTGTGTTGCTATGGAAACAATGGGGTTTAGTTGCCATGGCAACCATAGGGTTGAGATGCCGTGGTAACCATGCAGTTGGGTTGCCGTGGTACCATGCGGTTGTGTTGTTGTGGTAACCATGCGGTTGTGTTGCCATGGTAACCATGGGGTAGTGTTGCCATGGTAACCATGGGGTTGGGTTGCCATGCAACCATGGGGTTGTGCTGCCATGGTAACCATGGCGTTTATTTTCCATGGCAACTATGGGGTTCTGTTGCCACGGTAACCATGGGGTAGTGTTGCCATGGCAACCATGGGGTTGTGTTGCCATGGTAACCATGGCTTTTAGTTGCCATGGCAACTATGGGGTTCTGTTGCCATGGTAACCATGGGGTGGTGTTGCCATGGCAAACATGGGGTTGTGTTGCCATGGTAAGTATGGGGTTGGATTGCAATGGTTATCAGGCGGTTCTTTTGCCATGGCAACCATGGGGTACTGTTGCCATGGTAACCATGCAGTTGTGTTGCCATGGTAACCATGGGGTAGTGTTGCCATGGTAACCATGGGGTTGGGTTGCCATGGCAACCATGGGGTTGTGTTGCCATGGTAACCATGGGGTTGGGTTGCCATGGCAACCACGGGGTTTGGTTGCTATGGTAACCATGGCGTTCTCTTGCCATGGTAACCATTGGGTTGGGTTGCCATGGTAACCATGGGGTTCTGTTGCCATGGTAACCATGGGGTAGTGTTGCCATGGCAACCATGGGGTTGTGTTGCCATGGTAAGTATGGGGTTGGGTTGCAATGGTTATCAGGCGGTTCTTTTGGAACGGCAACCATGGGGTAGTGTTGCCATGGTAACCATGGGGTAGTGTTTCCATGGTAACCATGGGGTAGCGTTTCCATTGTAACCATGCGGTTGTGTTGCCATGGTAACCATGGGGTTTTGTTGCCATTGCAACCATGGGGTTGTGTTCCCATGGTAACGATGGGGTTGGGTTGCCATGGCAACCACGGGTTTGTGTTGACATGGGAACCATGGGGTTGTGTTGCCATGGTAACCATGGCGTTTAGTTGCCATGGCAACTATGGGATACTGTTGCCATGGTAACCATGGGGTAGTGTTGCCATGGCAAACATGGGGTTGTGTTGCCATGGTAACGATGGGGTTGGGTTGCCATGGCAACGACGGGGTTGTGTTGCCATGGTAACTATGGGGTTGTGTTGCTATGGAAACAATGGGGTTTAGTTGCCATGGCAACCATAGGGTTGAGATGCCGTGGTAACCATGCAGTTGGGTTGCCGTGGTACCATGCGGTTGTGTTGCCATGGTAACCATGGGGTAGTGTTGCCATGGTAACCATGGGGTTGGGTTGCCATGCAACCATGGGGTTGTGCTGCCATGGTAACCATGGCGTTTATTTTCCATGGCAACTATGGGGTTCTGTTGCCACGGTAACCATGGGGTAGTGTTGCCATGGCAACCATGGGGTTGTGTTGCCATGGTAACCATGGCTTTTAGTTGCCATGGAAACTATGGGGTTCTGTTGCCATGGTAACCATGGGGTGGTGTTGCCATGGCAAACATGGGGTTGTGTTGCCATGGTAAGTATGGGGTTGGATTGCAATGGTTATCAGGCGGTTCTTTTGGAATGGCAACCATGGGGTACTGTTGCCATGGTAACCATGCAGTTGTGTTGCCATGGTAACCATGGGGTAGTGTTGCCATGGTAACCATGGGGTTGGGTTGCCATGGCAACCATGGGGTTGTGTTGCCATGGTAACCATGGGGTTGGGTTGCCATGGCAACCACGGGGTTTGGTTGCTATGGTAACCATGGCGTTCTCTTGCCATGGTAACCATTGGTTTGGGTTTCCATGGTAACCATGGGGTTCTGTTGCCATGGTAACCATGGGGTAGTGTTGCCATGGCAACCATGGGGTTGTGTTGCCATGGTAACTATGGGGTTGGGTTGCAATGGTTATCAGGCGGTTCTTTTGGAACGGCAACCATGGGGTAGTGTTGCCATGGTAACCATGGGGTAGTGTTTCCATGGTAACCATGGGGTAGCGTTTCCATTGTAACCATGCGGTTGTGTTGCCATGGTAACCATGGGGTTTTGTTGCCATTGCAACCATGGGGTTGTGTTCCCATGGTAACGATGGGGTTGGGTTGCCATGGCAACCACGGGGTTGTGTTGCCATGGGAACCATGGGGTTGTGTTGCCATGGTAACCATGGCGTTTAGTTGCCATGGCAACTATGGGATACTGTTGCCATGGTAACCATGGGGTAGTGTTGCCATGGCAAACATGGGGTTGTGTTGCCATGGTAACGATGGGGTTGGGTTGCCATGGCAACGACGGGGTTGTGTTGCCATGGTAACTATGGGGTTGGGTTGCTATGGCAACTATGGGGTTTAGTTGCCATGGCAACCATGCGGTTGAGATGCCGTGGTAACGATGCGTTTGTGTTGCCATGGTAACCATGGGGTTGGGTTTCCATGGCAACCATGGGGTTGTGTTGCCATGGTAACAATGGGGTAGTGTTGCCATGGCAACCACGGGGTTTGGTTGCTATGGTAACCATGGGGTTGGGTTGCCATGGTAACCATGCGGTTGGGTTGCCATGGTAACCATGAGGTTGGGTTGCCATGGCAACCACGGGGTTTGGTTGCTATGGTAACCATGGCGTTCTGTTTCCATGGTAACCATGCGGTTGGGTTGCCATGGTAACCATGAGGTTCTGTTGCCATGGCAACCATGGGGTTGTGTTGCCATGGTAAGTATTGGGTTGGGTTGCAATGATTATCAGGCGGTTCTTTTGGAATGGCAACCATGGGGTAGTGTTGCCATGGTAACCATGCGGTTGTGTTGCCATGGTAACCATGGGGTTGGGTTGCCATGGCAACCACGGGGTTTGGTTGCTATGGTAACCATGGCGTTCTGTTTCCATGGTAACCATGCGGTTGGGTTGCCATGGTAACCATGAGGTTCTGTTGCCATGGCAACCATGGGGTTCTGTTGCCATGGTAAGTATGGGGTTGGGTTGCAATGATTATCAGGCGGTTCTTTTGGAATGGCAACCATGGGGTAGTGTTGCCATGGTAACCATGCGGTTGTGTTGCCATGGTAACCATGGGGTAGCGTTGCCATGGTAACCATGCGGTTGTGTTGCCATGGTAACCATGGGGTTGGGTTGCTATGGCAACTATGGGGTTGTGTTGCCATGGTAACCATGGGGTAGTGTTGCCATGGCAACCATGGGGTTGTGTTGCTATGGTAACCATGGCGTTCTGTTGCCATGGTAACCATGCGGTTGTGTTGCCATGGTAACCATGGGGTAGCGTTGCCATGGTAACCATGCGGTTGTGTTGCCATGGTAACCATGGGGTTGGGTTACCATGGCAACCACGGCGTTGTGTTGCCATGGGAACCATGGCGTTTATTTGCCATAGTAACTATGGAGTTCTGTTGCTATGGTAACCATGGGGTAGTGTTGCCATGGCAACCATGGGGTTGTGTTGCCATGGTAACTATGGTGTTGGGTTACTATGGAAACTATGGGGTTTATTTGCCATGGTAACCATGGGGTAGTGTTGCCATGGTAACCATGCGGTTGTGTTGCCATGGTAACCATGGGGTTTGGTTGCTATGTTTAGCATGGGGTTCTGTTGCCATCGTAACCATGGGGTTGTGTTGCCATGGCAACCATGGGGTTGTGTTGCCATGGTAACCATGGCGTTTAGTTGCCATAGCAACTATGGGGTTCTGTTTTCATGGTAACAATGGGGTAGTGTTGCCATGGCAACCATGGGGTTGTGTTGCCATGGTAACCATGGGGTAGTGTTGCCATGGCAACCATGGGGTTGTGTTGCCGTGGTAACGATGGGGTTGGGTTGCCATGGCAACCACGGGGTTGTGTTGCCATGGGAACCATGGGGTTGTGTTGCCATGGTAACCATGGCGTTTATTTGCCATGGTAACGATGGATTTGGGTTGCCATGGCAATCACGGGGTTGTGTTGCCATGGGAACCATGGGGTTGTGTTGCCATGGTAACTATGGGGTTGTGTTGCTATGGAAACAATGGGGTTTAGTTGCCATGGCAACCATAGGGTTGAGATGCCGTGGTAACCATGCAGTTGGGTTGCCGTGGTACCATGCGGTTGTGTTGTTGTGGTAACCATGCGGTTGTGTTGCCATGGTAACCATGGGGTAGTGTTGCCATGGTAACCATGGGGTTGGGTTGCCATGCAACCATGGGGTTGTGCTGCCATGGTAACCATGGCGTTTATTTTCCATGGCAACTATGGGGTTCTGTTGCCACGGTAACCATGGGGTAGTGTTGCCATGGCAACCATGGGGTTGTGTTGCCATGGTAACCATGGCTTTTAGTTGCCATGGCAACTATGGGGTTCTGTTGCCATGGTAACCATGGGGTGGTGTTGCCATGGCAAACATGGGGTTGTGTTGCCATGGTAAGTATGGGGTTGGATTGCAATGGTTATCAGGCGGTTCTTTTGCCATGGCAACCATGGGGTACTGTTGCCATGGTAACCATGCAGTTGTGTTGCCATGGTAACCATGGGGTAGTGTTGCCATGGTAACCATGGGGTTGGGTTGCCATGGCAACCATGGGGTTGTGTTGCCATGGTAACCATGGGGTTGGGTTGCCATGGCAACCACGGGGTTTGGTTGCTATGGTAACCATGGCGTTCTCTTGCCATGGTAACCATTGGGTTGGGTTGCCATGGTAACCATGGGGTTCTGTTGCCATGGTAACCATGGGGTAGTGTTGCCATGGCAACCATGGGGTTGTGTTGCCATGGTAACTATGGGGTTGGGTTGCAATGGTTATCAGGCGGTTCTTTTGGAACGGCAACCATGGGGTAGTGTTGCCATGGTAACCATGGGGTAGTGTTTCCATGGTAACCATGGGGTAGCGTTTCCATTGTAACCATGCGGTTGTGTTGCCATGGTAACCATGGGGTTTTGTTGCCATTGCAACCATGGGGTTGTGTTCCCATGGTAACGATGGGGTTGGGTTGCCATGGCAACCACGGGGTTGTGTTGCCATGGGAACCATGGGGTTGTGTTGCCATGGTAACCATGGCGTTTAGTTGCCATGGCAACTATGGGATACTGTTGCCATGGTAACCATGGGGTAGTGTTGCCATGGCAAACATGGGGTTGTGTTGCCATGGTAACGATGGGGTTGGGTTGCCATGGCAACGACGGGGTTGTGTTGCCATGGTAACTATGGGGTTGTGTTGCTATGGAAACAATGGGATTTAGTTGCCATGGCAACCATAGGGTTGAGATGCCGTGGTAACCATGCAGTTGGGTTGCCGTGGTACCATGCGGTTGTGTTGCCATGGTAACCATGGGGTAGTGTTGCCATGGTAACCATGGGGTTGGGTTGCCATGCAACCATGGGGTTGTGCTGCCATGGTAACCATGGCGTTTATTTTCCATGGCAACTATGGGGTTCTGTTGCCACGGTAACCATGGGGTAGTGTTGCCATGGCAACCATGGGGTTGTGTTGCCATGGTAACCATGGCTTTTAGTTGCCATGGAAACTATGGGGTTCTGTTGCCATGGTAACCATGGGGTGGTGTTGCCATGGCAAACATGGGGTTGTGTTGCCATGGTAAGTATGGGGTTGGATTGCAATGGTTATCAGGCGGTTCTTTTGGAATGGCAACCATGGGGTACTGTTGCCATGGTAACCATGCAGTTGTGTTGCCATGGTAACCATGGGGTAGTGTTGCCATGGTAACCATGGGGTTGGGTTGCCATGGCAACCATGGGGTTGTGTTGCCATGGTAACCATGGGGTTGGGTTGCCATGGCAACCACGGGGATTGGTTGCTATGGTAACCATGGCGTTCTCTTGCCATGGTAACCATTGGTTTGGGTTGCCATGGTAACCATGGGGTTCTGTTGCCATGGTAACCATGGGGTAGTGTTGCCATGGCAACCATGGGGTTGTGTTGCCATGGTAACTATGGGGTTGGGTTGCAATGGTTATCAGGCGGTTCTTTTGGAACGGCAACCATGGGGTAGTGTTGCCATGGTAACCATGGGGTAGTGTTTCCATGGTAACCATGGGGTAGCGTTTCCATTGTAACCATGCGGTTGTGTTGCCATGGTAACCATGGGGTTTTGTTGCCATTGCAACCATGGGGTTGTGTTCCCATGGTAACGATGGGGTTGGGTTGCCATGGCAACCACGGGGTTGTGTTGCCATGGGAACCATGGGGTTGTGTTGCCATGGTAACCATGGCGTTTAGTTGCCATGGCAACTATGGGATACTGTTGCCATGGTAACCATGGGGTAGTGTTGCCATGGCAAACATGGGGTTGTGTTGCCATGGTAACGATGGGGTTGGGTTGCCATGGCAACGACGGGGTTGTGTTGCCATGGTAACTATGGGGTTGGGTTGCTATGGCAACTATGGGGTTTAGTTGCCATGGCAACCATGCGGTTGAGATGCCGTGGTAACGATGCGTTTGTGTTGCCATGGTAACCATGGGGTTGGGTTTCCATGGCAACCATGGGGTTGTGTTGCCATGGTAACAATGGGGTAGTGTTGCCATGGCAACCACGGGGTTTGGTTGCTATGGTAACCATGGGGTTGGGTTGCCATGGTAACCATGCGGTTGGGTTGCCATGGTAACCATGAGGTTGGGTTGCCATGGCAACCACGGGGTTTGGTTGCTATGGTAACCATGGCGTTCTGTTTCCATGGTAACCATGCGGTTGGGTTGCCATGGTAACCATGAGGTTCTGTTGCCATGGCAACCATGGGGTTGTGTTGCCATGGTAAGTATTGGGTTGGGTTGCAATGATTATCAGGCGGTTCTTTTGGAATGGCAACCATGGGGTAGTGTTGCCATGGTAACCATGCGGTTGTGTTGCCATGGTAACCATGGGGTTGGGTTGCCATGGCAACCACGGGGTTTGGTTGCTATGGTAACCATGGCGTTCTGTTTCCATGGTAACCATGCGGTTGGGTTGCCATGGTAACCATGAGGTTCTGTTGCCATGGCAACCATGGGGTTGTGTTGCCATGGTAAGTATGGGGTTGGGTTGCAATGATTATCAGGCGGTTCTTTTGGAATGGCAACCATGGGGTAGTGTTGCCATGGTAACCATGCGGTTGTGTTGCCATGGTAACCATGGGGTAGCGTTGCCATGGTAACCATGCGGTTGTGTTGCCATGGTAACCATGGGGTTGGGTTGCCATGGCAACCACGGCGTTGTGTTGCCATGGGAACCATGGCGTTTAGTTGCCATAGTAACTATGGAGTTCTGTTGCTATGGTAACCTTGGGGTAGTGTTGCCATGGCAACCATGGGGTTGTGTTGCCATGGTAACTATGGGGTTGGGTTACTATGGAAACTATGGGGTTTAGTTGCCATGGTAACCATGGGGTAGTGTTGCCATGGTAACCATGCGGTTGTGTTGCCATGGTAACCATGGGGTTTGGTTGCTATGGTTAGCATGGGGTTCTGTTGCCATCGTAACCATGGGGTTGTGTTGCCATGGCAACCATGGGGTTGTGTTGCCATGGTAACCATGGCGTTTAGTTGCCATGGCAACTATGGGGTTCTGTTGCCATGGTAACCATGGGGTAGTGTTGCCATGGCAACCATGGGGTTGTGTTGCCGTGGTAACGATGGGGTTGGGTTGCCATGGCACCAACGGGGTTGTGTTGCCATGGGAACCATGGGGTTGTGTTGCCATGGTAACCATGGCGTTTATTTGCCATGGTAACGATGGGTTTGGGTTGCCATGGCAACCACGGGGTTGTGTTGCCATGGGAACCATGGGGTTGTGTTGCCATGGTAACTATGGGGTTGGGTTGCTATGGAAACTATGGGGTTTAGTTGCCATGGATACCAAGGGGTTGAGATGCCGTGGTAACCGTGCAGTTGGGTTGCCGTGGTAACCATGCGGTTGTGTTGTTGGGGTAACCATGCTGTTGTGTTGCCATGGTAACCATGGGGTAGTGTTGCCATGGTAACCATGGGGTTGGGTTGCCATGGCAACCATGGGGTTGTGCTTCCATGGTAACCATGTCGTTTATTTTCCATGGCAACTATGGGGTTCTGTTGCCATGGTAACCATGGGGTAGTGTTGCCATGGCAACCATGGGGTTGTATTGCCGTGGTAACCATGGGGTTTGGTTGCTATGGTTAGCATGGGGTTCTGTTGCCATGGTAACCATTGGGTTTGGTTGCTATGGTTAGCATGGGGTTCTGTTGCCATGGTAACCATGGGGTAGTGTTGCCATGGCAACCATGGGGTTCTGTTGCCATGGTAACCTTGCGGTACTGTTGCCATGGCAACCATGGGGTTGTGTTGCGATGGTAACCATGGGGTAGGGTTGCCATGGCAACCATGGGGTTGTGTTGGCGTGGTAACGATGGGGTTGGGTTGCCATGGCAACCATGGGGTTGTGTTGCCATGGTAACCATGGCGTTTAGTTGCCATGGCAACTATGGGATACTGTTGCCATGGTAACCATGGGGTAGTGTTGCCATGGCAACCATGGGGTTGTGTTGCCATGGTAACGATGGGGTTGGGTTGCCATGGCAACCACGGGGTTGTGTTGCCATGGGAACCATGGGGTTGTGTTGCCATGGTAACTATGGGGTTGGGTTGCTATGGCAACTATGGGGTTTAGTTGCCATGGCAACCATGGGGTCGAGATGCCGTGGTAACCATGCAGTTGGGTTGCCGTGGTAACCATGCTGTTGTGTTGTTGTGGTAACCATGCCGTTGTGTTGCCATGGTAACCATGGGGTTGGGTTGCCATGGCAACCACGGGGTTTGGTTGCTATGGTAACCATGGCGTTCTGTTGCCATGGTAACCATGGGGTAGTGTTGCCATGGCAAACATGGGGTTGTGTTGCCATGGTAAGTATGGGGTTGATTTGCAATGGTTATCAGGCGGTTCTTTTGGAATGGCAACCATGGGGTAGTGTTGCCATGGTAACCATGCGGTTGTGTTGCAATGGTAACCATGGGGCAGCGTTTCCATTGTAACCATGCGGTTGTGTTGGCATGGTAACCATGGGGTTTGGTTGCTATGGTTAGCATGGGGTTCTGTTGCCATGGTAACCATTGGGTTTGGTTGCTATGGTTAGCATGGGGTTCTGTTGCCATGGTAACCATGGGGTAGTGTTGCCATGGCAACCATGGGGTTCTGTTGCCATGGTAATTTTGCGGTAGTGTTGCCATGGCAACCATGGGGTTGTGTTGCCATGGTAACCATGGGGTAGGGTTGCCATGGCAACCATGGGGTTGTGTTGGCGTGGTAACGATGGGGTTGGGTTGCCATGGCAACCACGGTGTTGTGTTGCCATGGGAACCATGGTGTAGTGTTGCCATAGTAACTATGGGGTTGGGTTGCCATGACAACCATGGGGTTGTGTTGCCATAGTAACCATGTCGTTTAGTTGCCATGGCAACTATGGGATACTGTTGCCATGGTAACCATGGGGTAGTGTTGCCATGGCAACCATGGGGTTGTGTTGCCATGGTAACGATGGGGTTGGGTTGCCATGGCAACCACGGGGTTATGTTGCCATGGGAACCATGGGGTTGTGTTGCCATGGTAACTATGGGGTTGGGTTGCTATGGCAACTATGGGGTTTAGTTGCCATGGCAACCATGGGGTCGAGATGCCGTGGTAACCATGCAGTTGGGTTGCCGTGGTAACCATGCGGTTGTGTTGTTGTGGTAACCATGCCGTTGTGTTGCCATGGTAACCATGGTGTTGGGTTGCCATGGCAACCACGGGGTTTGGTTGCTATGGTAACCATGGCGTTCTGTTGCCATGGTAACCATGGGGTTGGGTTGCCATGGTAACCATGGCGTTTAGTTGCCATGGCAACTATGGGGTTCTGTTGCCATGGTAACCATGGGGTAGTGTTGCCATGGCAACCATGGGGTTGTGTTGCCATGGTAAGTATGGGGTTGGGTTGCAATGGTTATCAGGCGGTTCTTTTGAAATGGCAACCATGGGGTAGTGTTGCCATGGTAACCATGCGGTTGTGTTGCCATGGTAACCATGGGGCAGCGTTTCCATTGTAACCATGCGGTTGTGTTGCCATGGTAACCATGGGGTTGTGTTGCTATGGTAACGATGGGGTTGGGTTGCCATGGTAACGATGGGGTTGTGTTGCCATGGGAACCATGGGGTTGTGTTGCCATGGTAACCATGGCGTTTAGTTGCCATGGCAACTATGGGATACTGTTGCCATGGTAACCATGGGGTAGTGTTGCCATGGCAAACATGGGGTTGTGTTTCCATGGTAACGATGGGGTTCGGTTGCTATGGCAACTATGGGGTTGTGTTGCCATGGTAACCATGGGGTAGTGTTGCCATGGCAACCATGGGGTTGTGTTGCTATGGTAACCATGGCGTTCTGTTGCCATGGTAACCATGCAGTTGTGTTGCCATGGTAACCATGGGGTAGCGTTGCCATGGTAACCATGCGGTTGTGTTGCCATGGTAACCATGGGGTTGGGTTACCATGGCAACCACGGCGTTGTGTTGGCATGGGAACCATGGCGTTTAGTTGCCATAGTAACTATGGAGTTCTGTTGCTATGGTAACCATGGGGTAGTGTTGCCATGGCAACCATGGGGTTGTGTTGCCATGGTAACTATGGGGTTGGGTTACTATGGAAACTATGGGGTTTATTTGCCATGGTAACCATGGGGTAGTGTTGCCATGGTAACCATGCGGTTGTGTTGCCATGGTAACCATGGGGTTTGGTTGCTATGTTTAGCATGGGGTTCTGTTGCCATGGTAACCATGGGGTTGTGTTGCCATGGCAACCATGGGGTTGTGTTGCCATGGTAACCATGGCGTTTAGTTGCCATAGCAACTATGGGGTTCTGCTTTCATGGTAACCATGGGGTAGTGTTGCCATGGCAACCATGGGGTTGTGTTGCCATGGTAACCATGGGTTAGTGTTGCCATGACAACCATGGGGTTGTGTTGCCGTGGTAACGATGGGGTTGGGTTGCCATGGCAACCACGGGGTTGTGTTGCCATGGGAACCATGGGGTTGTGTTGCCATGGTAACCATGGCGTTTATTTGCCATGGTAACGATGGGTTTGGGTTGCCATGGCATCCACGGGGTTGTGTTGCCATGGGAACCATGGGGTTGTGTTGCCATGGTAACTATGGGGTTGTGTTGCTATGGAAGCAATGGGGTTTAGTTGCCATGGCAACCATGGGGTTGAGATGCCGTGGTAACCATGCAGTTGGGTTGCCGTGGTACCATGCGGTTGTGTTGTTGTGGTAACCATGCGGTTGTGTTGCCATGGTAACCATGGGGTAGTGTTGCCATGGTAACCATGGGGTTGGGTTGCCATGCAACCATGGGGTTGTGCTGCCATGGTAACCATGGCGTTTATTTTCCATGGCAACTATGGGGTTCTGTTGCCACGGTAACCATGGGGTAGTGTTGCCATGGCAACCATGGGGTTGTGTTGCCATGGTAACCATGACGTTTAGTTGCCATGGCAACTATGGGGTTCTGTTGCCATGGTAACCATGGGGTAGTGTTGCCATGGCAAACATGGGGTTGTGTTGCCATGGTAAGTATGGGGTTGGATTGCAATGGTTATCAGGCGGTTCTTTTGGAATGGCAACCATGGTGTACTGTTGCCATGGTAACCATGCAGTTGTGTTGCCATGGTAACCATGGGGTAGTGTTGCCATGGTAACCATGGGGTTGGGTTGCCATGGCAACCATGGGGTTGTGTTGCCATGGTAACCATGGGGTTGGGTTGCCATGGCAACCACGGGGTTTGGTTGCTATGGTAACCATGGCGTTCTCTTGCCATGGTAACCATTGGGTTGGGTTGCCATGGTAACCATGGGGTTCTGTTGCCATGGTAACCATGGGGTAGTGTTGCCATGGTAAGTATGGGGTTGTGTTGCCATGGTAAGTATGGGGTTGGTTTGCAATGGTTATCAGGCGGTTCTTTTGGAATGGCAACCATGGGGTAGTGTTGCCATGGTAACCATGGGGTAGTGTTTCCATGGTAACCATGGGGTAGCGTTTCCATTGTAACCATGCGGTTGTGTTGCCATGGTAACCATGGGGTTGTGTTGCCATGGCAACCATGGGGTTGTGTTCACATGGTAACGATGGGGTTGGGTTGCCATGGCAACCACGGGGTTGTGTTGCCTGTGGAACCATGGGGTTGTGTTGCCATGGTAACCATGGCGTTTAGTTGCCATGGCAACTATGGGATACTGTTGCCATGGTAACCATGGGGTAGTGTTGCCATGGCAACCATGGGGTTGTGTTGCCATGGTAACGATGGGGTTGGGTTGCCATGGCAACGACGGGGTTGTGTTGCCATGGTAACTATGGGGTTCGGTTGCTATGGCAACTATGGGGTTTAGTTGCCATGGCAACCATGCGGTTGAGATGCCGTGGTAACGATGCGTTTGTGTTGCCATGGTAACCATGGGGTTGGGTTTCCATGGCAACCATGGGGTTGTGTTGCCATGGTAACCATGGGGTAGTGTTGCCATAGCAACCATGGGGTTGTGTTGCCACGGTAACTATGGGGTTGGGTTACAATGGTTATCAGGCGGTTCTTTTGGAATGGCAATCATGGGGTAGTGTTGCCATGGTAACCATGCGGTTGTGTTGCCATGGTAACCATGGGGTTGGGTTGCCATGGCAACCACGGGGTTTGGTTGCTATGGTAACCATGGCGTTCTGTTTCCATGGTAACCATGCGGTTGGGTTGCCATGGTAACCATGAGGTTCTGTTGCCATGGCAACCATGGGGTTGTGTTGCCATGGTAAGTATGGGGTTGGGTTGCAATGATTATCAGGCGGTTCTTTTGGAATGGCAACCATGGGGTAGTGTTGCCATGGTAACCATGCGGTTGTGTTGCCATGGTAACCATGGGGTAGCGTTGCCATGGTAACCATGCGGTTGTGTTGCCATGGTAACCATGGGGTTGGGTTGCCATGGAAACCACGGCGTTGTGTTGCCATGGGAACCATGGCGTTTAGTTGCCATAGTAACTATGGAGTTCTGTTGCTATGGTAACCATGGGGTAGTGTTGCCATGGCAACCATGGGGTTGTGTTGCCATGGTAACTATGGGGTTGGGTTACTATGGAAACTATGGGGTTTAGTTGCCATGGTAACCATGGGGTAGTGTTGCCATGGTAACCATGCGGTTGTGTTGCCATGGTAACCATGGGTTTGGTTGCTATGGTTAGCATGGGGTTCTGTTGCCATCGTAACCATGGGGTTGTGTTGCCATGGCAACCATGGGGTTGTGTTGCCATGGTAACCATGGCGTTTAGTTGCCATGGCAACTATGGGGTTCTGTTGCCATGGTAACAATGGGGTAGTGTTGCCATGGCAACCATGGGGTTGTTTTGCCGTGGTAACGATGGGGTTGGGTTGCCATGGCACCAACGGGGTTGTGTTGCCATGGGAACCATGGGGTTGTGTTGCCATGGTAACCATGGCGTTTATTTGCCATGGTAACGATGGGTTTGGGTTGCCATGGCAACCACGGGGTTGTGTTGCCATGGGAACCATGGGGTTGTGTTGCCATGGTAACTATGGGGTTGGGTTGCTATGGAAACTATGGGGTTTAGTTGCCATGGATACCATGGGGTTGAGATGCCGTGGTAACCGTGCAGTTGGGTTACCGTGGTAACCATGCGGTTGTGTTGTTGGGGTAACCATGCGGTTGTGTTGCCATGGTAACCATGGGGTAGTGTTGCCATGGTAACCATGGGTTTGGGTTGCCATGGCAACCATGGGGTTGTGCTTCCATGGTAACCATGTCGTTTATTTTTTATGGCAACTATGGGGTTCTGTTTCCATGGTAACCATGGGGTAGTGTTGCCATGGCAACCATGGGGTTGTATTGCCATGGTAACCATGGGGTTTGGTTGCTATGTTTAGCATGGGGTTCTGTTGCCATGGTAACCATTGGGTTTGGTTGCTATGGTTAGCATGGGGTTCTGTTGCCATGGTAACCATGGGGTAGTGTTGCCATGGCAACCATGGGGTTCTGTTGCCATGGTAACCTTGCGGTAGTGTTGCCATGGCAACCATGCGGTTGTGTTGCCATGGTAACCATGGGGTAGGGTTGCCATGGCAACCATGGGGTTGTGTTGGCGTGGTAACGATGGGGTTGGGTTGCCATGGCAACCATGGGGTTGGGTTGCCATGGTAACCATGGCGTTTAGTTGCCATGGCAACTATGGGATACTGTTGCCATGGTAACCATGGGGTAGTGTTGCCATGGCAACCATGGGGTTGTGTTGCCATGGTAACGATGGGGTTGGGTTGCCATGGCAACCACGGGGTTGTGTTGCCTTGGGAACCATGGGGTTGTGTTGCCATGGTAACTATGGGGTTGGGTTGCTATGGCAACTATGGGGTTTAGTTGCCATGGCAACCATGGGGTCGAGATGCCGTGGTAACCATGCAGTTGGGTTGCCGTGGTATCCATGCGGTTGTGTTGTTGTGGTAACCATGCCGTTGTGTTGCCATGGTAACCATGGGGTTGGGTTGCCATGGCAACCACGGGGTTTGGTTGCTATGGCAACCATGGCGTTCTGTTGCGATGGTAACCATGGGGTTGGGTTGCCATGGTAACCATGGCGTTTAGTCGCCATGGCAACTATGGGGTTCTGTTGCCATGGTAACCATGGGGTTGTGTTGCCATGGTAAGTATGGGGTTGATTTGCAATGGTTATCAGGCGGTTCTTTTGGAATGGCAACCATGGGGTAGTGTTGCCATGGTAACCATGCGGTTGTGTTGCCATGGTAACCATGGGGCAGCGTTTCCATTGTAACCATGCGGTTGTGTTGCCATGGTAACCATGGGGTTGTGTTGCTATGGTAACGATGGGGTTGGGTTGCCATGGTAACGACGGGGTTGTGTTGCCATGGGAACCATGGGGTTGTGTTGCCATGGTAACCATGGCGTTTAGTTGCCATGGCAACTATGGGATACTGTTGCCATGGTAACCATGGGGTAGTGTTGCCATGGCAAACATGGGGTTGTGTTTCCATGGTAACGATGGGGTTGGGTTGCCATGGCAACGACGGGGTTGTGTTGCCATGGTAACTATGGGGTTGGGTTGCTATGGCAACTATGGGGTTGTGTTGCCATGGTAACCATGGGGTAGTGTTGCCATGGCAACCATGGGGTTGTGTTGCTATGGTAACCATGGCGTTCTGTTGCCATGGTAACCATGCGGTTGTGTTGCCATGGTAACCATGGGGTAGCGTTGCCATGGTAACCATGCGGTTGTGTTGCCATGGTAACCATGGGGTTTGGTTGCTATGTTTAGCATGGGGTTCTGTTGCCATCGTAACCATGGGGTTGTGTTGCCATGGCAACCATTGGGTTGTGTTGCCATGGTAACCATGGCGTTTAGTTGCCATAGCAACTATGGGGTTCTGTTTTCATGGTAACCATGGGGTAGTGTTGCCATGGCAACCATGGGGTTGTGTTGCCATGGTAACCATGGGGTAGTGTTGCCATGGCAACCATGGGGTTGTGTTGCCGTGGTAACGATGGGTTTGGGTTGCCATGGCAACCACGGGGTTGTGTTGCCATGGGAACCATGGGGTTGTGTTGCCATGGTAACTATGGGGTTGTGTTGCTATGGAAACAATGGGGTTTAGTTGCCATGGCAACCATGGGGTTGAGATGCCGTGGTAACCATGCAGTTGGGTTGCCGTGGTACCATGCGGTTGTGTTGTTGTGGTAACCATGCGGTTGTGTTGCCATGGTAACCATGGGGTAGTGTTGCCATGGTAACCATGGGGTTGGGTTGCCATGCAACCATGGGGTTGTGCTGCCATGGTAACCATGGCGTTTATTTTCCATGGCAACTATGGGGTTCTGTTGCCACGGTAACCATGGGGTAGTGTTGCCATGGCAACCATGGGGTTGTGTTGCCATGGTAACCATGGCGTTTAGTTGCCATGGCAACTATGGGGTTCTGTTGCCATGGTAACCATGGGGTAGTGTTGCCATGGCAACCATGGGGTTGTGTTGCCATGGTAAGTATGGGGTTGGATTGCAATGGTTATCAGGCGGTTCTTTTGGAATGGCAACCATGGTGTACTGTTGCCATGGTAACCATGCAGTTGTGTTGCCATGGTAACCATGGGGTAGTGTTGCCATGGTAACCATGGGGTTGGGTTGCCATGGCAACCATGGGGTTGTGTTGCCATGGTAACCATGGGGTTGGGTTGCCATGGTAACCATGGGGTTCTGTTGCCATGGTAACCATGGGGTAGTGTTGCCATGGCAACCATGGGGTTGTGTTGCCATGGTAAGTATGGGGTTGGGTTGCAATGGTTATCAGGCGGTTCTTTTGGAATGGCAACCATGGGGTAGTGTTGCCATGGTAACCATGGGGTAGTGTTTCCATGGTAACCATGGGGTAGCGTTTCCATTGTAACCATGCGGTTGTGTTGCCATGGTAACCATGGGGTTGTGTTGCCATGGCAACCATGGGGTTGTGTTCCCATGGTAACGATGGGGTTGGGTTGCCATGGCAACCACGGGGTTGTGTTGCCATGGGAACCATGGGGTTGTGTTGCCATGGTAACCATGGCGTTTAGTTGCCATGGCAACTATGGGATACTGTTGCCATGGTAACCATGGGGTAGTGTTGCCATGGCAATCATGGGGTTGTGTTGCCATGGTAACGATGGGGTTGGGTTGCCATGGCAACGACGGGGTTGTGTTGCCATGGTAACTATGGGGTTGGGTTGCTATGGCAACTATGGGGTTTAGTTGCCATGGCAACCATGCGGTTGAGATGCCGTGGTAACGATGCGTTTGTGTTGCCATGGTAACCATGGGGTTGGGTTTCCATGGCAACCATGGGGTTGTGTTGCCATGGTAACCATGGGGTAGTGTTGCCATAGCAACCATGGGGTTGTGTTGCCACGGTAACTATGGGGTTGGGTTACAATGGTTATCAGGCGGTTCTTTTGGAATGGCAATCATGGGGTAGTGTTGCCATGGTATCCATGCGGTTGTGTTGCCATGGTAACCATGGGGTTGGGTTGCCATGGCAACCACGGGGTTTGGTTGCTATGGTAACCATGGCGTTCTGTTTCCATGGTAACCATGCGGTTGGGTTGCCATGGTAACCATGAGGTTCTGTTGCCATGGCAACCATGGGGTTGTGTTGCCATGGTCAGTATGGGGTTGGGTTGCAATGATTATCAGGCGGTTCTTTTGGAATGGCAACCATGGGGTCGTGTTGCCATGGTAACCATGCGGTTGTGTTGCCATGGTAACCATGGGGTAGCGTTGCCATGGTAACCATGCGGTTGTGTTGCCATTGTAACCATGGGGTTGGGTTGCCATGGCAACCACGGGGTTGTGTTGCCATGGGAACCATGAGGTTGTGTTGCCATGGTAACTATGGGGTTGGGTTGCTATGGAAACTATGGGGTTTAGTTGCCATGGATACCATGGGGTTGAGATGCCGTGGTAACCGTGCAGTTGGGTTGCCGTGGTAACCATGCGGTTGTGTTCTTGGGGTAACCATGCGGTTGTGTTGCCATGGTAACCATGGGGTAGTGTTGCCATGGTAACCATGGGGTTGGGTTGCCATGGCAACCATGGGGTTGTGCTTACATGGTAACCATGGCGTTTATTTTCCATGGCAACTATGGGGTTCTGTTGCCATGGTAACCATGGGGTAGTGTTGCCATGGCAACCATGGGGTTGTATTGCCATGGTAACGATGGGGTTCGGTTGCCATGGCAACCACGCGGTTTGGTTGCTATGTTAACCATGGGGTTCTGTTGCCATTTTAACCATGGGGTTGGGTTGCCATGGTAACCAAGGGGTTGGGTTGCCATGGTAACCATGGCGTTTAGTTGCCATGGCAACTATGGGGTTCTGTTGCCATGGTAACCATGGGGTAGTGTTGCCATGGCAACCATGGGGTTGTGTTGCCATGGTAAGTATGACGTTGGGTTGCAATGGTTATCAGGCGGTTCTTTTGGAATGGCAACCATGGGGTAGTGTTGCCATGGTAACCATGCAGTTGTGTTGCCATGGTAACCATGGGGTAGTGTTGCCATGGTAACCATGGGGTTGGGTTGCCATGGTAACCATGGGGTTGTGTTGCCATGGTAACCATGGGGTTGGGTTGCCATGGCAACCACGGGCTTTGGTTGCTATGGTAAACATGGCGTTTTCTTGCCATGGTAACCATGGGGTTGGGTTGCCATGGTAACCATGGGGTTCTGTTGCCATGGTAACCATGGGGTAGTGTTGCCATGGCAACCATGGGGTTGTGTTGCCATGGTAAGAATGGGGTTGGGTTGCAATGGTTATCAGGCGGTTCTTTTGGAATGGCAACCATGGGGTAGTGTTGCCATGGTAACCATGCGGTTGTGTTGCCATGGTAACCATGGGGTAGCGTTGCCAAGGTAACCATGCGGTTGTGTTGCCATGGTAACCATGGGGTTGGGTTGCCATGGCAACCACGGGGTTGTGTTGCCATGGGAACCATGGCGTTTAGTTGCCATGGCAACTATGGGGTTCTGTTGCTATGGTAACAATGGGGTAGTGTTGCCATGGCAACCATGGGGTTGTGTTGCCATGGTAACGATGGGGTTGGGTTGCCATGGCAACTATGCGGTTTAGTTGCCATGGCAACCATGGGGTTGAGATGCCGTGGTAACCATGTAGTTGGGTTGCCGTGGTAACCATGCGGTTGTGTTGTTGTGGTAACCATGCGGTTGTGTTGCCATGGTAAGCATGGGGTTGGGTTGCCATGGCAACCACGGGGTTTGGTTGCTATGGTAACCATGGCGTTCTGTTGCCATGGTAACCATGGGGTTGGGTTGCCAAGGTAACCATGGGGTAGTGTTGCCATGGCAACTATGGGGTTCTGTTGCCATGGTAACCATGGGGTAGTGTTGCCATGGCAACCATGGGGTTGTGTTGCCATGGTAACTATGGGGTTGGGTTGCAATGGTTATCAGGCGGTTCTTTTGGAATGGCAACCGTGGGGTTGTGTTGCCATGGTAACCATGGGGTTTGGTTGCCATGGCAACTATGGGGTTCTGTAGCCATGGTAACCATGGGGCAGTGTTGCCATGGTAACCATGGGGTAGTGTTGCCATGGTAACCGTGCGGTTGTGTTGGCATGGTAACCATGGGGTTGGGTTTCCATGGCAACCACGGGGTTTGGTTGCTATGGTAACCATGGCGTTCTGTTGCTATGAACCATGGGGTTTGGTTGCCATCGTAACCATGGGGTAGCGTTGCCATGGTAACCATGCGGTTGTGTTGCCATGGTAACCATGGGGTAGCGTTGCCATGGTAACCATGCTGTTGTGTTGACATGGTAACCATGGGGTTGGGTTGCCATGGCAACTATGGGGTTCTGTTGCCATGGTAACCATGGGGTAGTGTTGCCATGGTAACTATGGGGGTGGGTTACTATGGAAACTATGGGGTTTAGTTGCCATGGCAACTATGGGGTAGTGTTGCCATGGTAACCGTGCGGTTGTGTTGCCATGGTAACCATGGGGTTTGGTTGCTATGGTTAGCATGGGGTTCTGTTGCCATCGTAACAATGGGGTTGGGTTGCCATGGCAACCATGGGGTTGTGTTGCCATGGTAACCATGGCGTTTAGTTGCCATGGCAACTATGGGGTTCTGTTGCCATGGTAACCATGGGGTAGTGTTGCCATGGCAACCATGGGGTTGTGTTGCCATGGTAACCATGGGATAGTGTTGCCATGGCAACCATGGTGTTGTGTTGCCGTGGTAACGATGGGGTTGGGTTGCCATGGCAACCACGGGGTTGTGTTGCCATGGGAGCCATGGTGTAGTGTTGCCATGGTAACGATGGGGTTGGGTTGCCATGGCAACCATGGGGTTGTATTGCCATGGTAACCATGGCGTTGAGTTGCCATGGCAACTATGGGACACTGTTGCCATAGTAACCATGGGGTAGTGTTGCCATGGCAACCATGGGGTTGTGTTGCCATGGTAACTATGAGGTTGGGTTGCCGTGGTAACTATGCGGTTGTGTTTTTGTGGTAACCATGCCGTTGTGTTGCCATGGTAACCATGGGGTTTGGTTGCCATGGCAACCACGGGGTTTGGTTGCTATGGTAACCATGGCGTTCTGTTGCCATGGTAACCATGGGGTTGGGTTGCCATGGTAACCATGGCGTTTAGTTGCCATGGCAACTATGGGGTTCTGTTGACATGGTAACCATGGGGTAGTGTTGCCATGGCAACCATGGGGTTGTGTTGCCATGGTAAGTATGGGGTTGGGTTGCAATGGTAACCATGGGGTTGTGTTGCCATGGTAACCATGGGGTTGGGTTGCCATGGCAACCACGGGCTTTGGTTGCTATGGTAAACATGGCGTTTTCTTGCCATGGTAACCATGGGGTTGGGTTGCCATGGTAACCATGGGGTTCTGTTGCCATGGTAACCATGGGGTAGTGTTGCCATGGCAACCATGGGGTTGTGTTGCCATGGTAAGAATGGGGTTGGGTTGCAATGGTTATCAGGCGGTTCTTTTGGAATGGCAACCATGGGGTAGTGTTGCCATGGTAACCATGCGGTTGTGTTGCCATGGTAACCATGGGGTAGCGTTGCCAAGGTAACCATGCGGTTGTGTTGCCATGGTAACCATGGGGTTGGGTTGCCATGGCAACCACGGGGTTGTGTTGCCATGGGAACCATGGCGTTTAGTTGCCATGGCAACTATGGGGTTCTGTTGCTATGGTAACAATGGGGTAGTGTTGCCATGGCAACCATGGGGTTGTGTTGCCATGGTAACGATGGGGTTGGGTTGCCATGGCAACTATGCGGTTTAGTTGCCATGGCAACCATGGGGTTGAGATGCCGTGGTAACCATGTAGTTGGGTTGCCGTGGTAACCATGCGGTTGTGTTGTTGTGGTAACCATGCGGTTGTGTTGCCATGGTAACCATGGGGTTGGGTTGCCATGGCAACCACGGGGTTTGGTTGCTATGGTAACCATGGCGTTCTGTTGCCATGGTAACCATGGGGTTGGGTTGCCAAGGTAACCATGGGGTAGTGTTGCCATGGCAACTATGGGGTTCTGTTGCCATGGTAACCATGGGGTAGTGTTGCCATGGCAACCATGGGGTTGTGTTGCCATGGTAACTATGGGGTTGGGTTGCAATGGTTATCAGACGGTTCTTTTGGAATGGCAACCGTGGGGTTGTGTTGCCATGGTAACCATGGGGTTTGGTTGCCATGGCAACTATGGGGTTCTGTAGCCATGGTAACCATGGGGCAGTGTTGCCATGGTAACCATGGGGTAGTGTTGCCATGGTAACCGTGCGGTTGTGTTGGCATGGTAACCATGGGGTTGGGTTTCCATGGCAACCACGGGGTTTGGTTGCTATGGTAACCATGGCGTTCTGTTGCCATGGTAACCATGGGGTTTGGTTGCCATCGTAACCATGGGGTAGCGTTGCCATGGTAACCATGCGGTTGTGTTGCCATGGTAACCATGGGGTAGCGTTGCCATGGTAACCATGCGGTTGTGTTGCCATGGTAACCATGGGGTAGCGTTGCCATGGTAACCATGCTGTTGTGTTGACATGGTAACCATGGGGTTGGGTTGCCATGGCAACTATGGGGTTCTGTTGCCATGGTAACCATGGGGTAGTGTTGCCATGGTAACTATGGGGGTGGGTTACTATGGAAACTATGGGGTTTAGTTGCCATGGCAACTATGGGGTAGTGTTGCCATGGTAACCGTGCGGTTGTGTTGCCATGGTAACCATGGGGTTTGGTTGCTATGGTTAGCATGGGGTTCTGTTGCCATCGTAACAATGGGGTTGGGTTGCCATGGCAACCATGGGGTTGTGTTGCCATGGTAACCATGGCGTTTAGTTGCCATGGCAACTATGGGGTTCTGTTGCCATGGTAACCATGGGGTAGTGTTGCCATGGCAACCATGGGGTTGTGTTGCCATGGTAACCATGGGATAGTGTTGCCATGGCAACCATGGTGTTGTGTTGCCGTGGTAACGATGGGGTTGGGTTGCCATGGCAACCACGGGGTTGTGTTGCCATGGGAGCCATGGTGTAGTGTTGCCATGGTAACGATGGGGTTGGGTTGCCATGGCAACCATGGGGTTGTATTGCCATGGTAACCATGGCGTTGAGTTGCCATGGCAACTATGGGACACTGTTGCCATAGTAACCATGGGGTAGTGTTGCCATGGCAACCATGGGGTTGTGTTGCCATGGTAACTATGAGGTTGGGTTGCCGTGGTAACTATGCGGTTGTGTTTTTGTGGTAACCATGCCGTTGTGTTGCCATGGTAACCATGGGGTTTGGTTGCCATGGCAACCACGGGGTTTGGTTGCTATGGTAACCATGGCGTTCTGTTGCCATGGTAACCATGGGGTTGGGTTGCCATGGTAACCATGGCGTTTAGTTGCCATGGCAACTATGGGGTTCTGTTGACATGGTAACCATGGGGTAGTGTTGCCATGGCAACCATGGGGTTGTGTTGCCATGGTAAGTATGGGGTTGGGTTGCAATGGTTATCAGGCGTTTCATTTGGAATGGCAACCATGGGGTAGTGTTGCCATTGTAACCATGCGGTTGTGTTGCCATGGTAACCATTGGGTAGCGCTTCCATTGTAACCATGTGGTTGTGTTGCCATTGTAACCATGGGGTTGGGTTGCCATGGCAACCATCGGGTTGTGTTGCCATGGTAACGATGGGGTTGGGTTGCCATGGCAACCACCGGGTTGTGTTGCTATGGTAACCATGGCGTTCTGTTGCCATGGTAACCATGGGGTAGTGTTTCCATGGCAACCATGGGGTTGTGATTCCATGGTAACTATGGGGTTGGGTTGCAATGTTTATCAGGCGGTTCTTTTGGAATGGCAACCATGGGGTAGTGTTGCCATAGTAACCATGGGGTTGTGTTGCCATGGTAACCATGGGGTAGCGTTGCCATGGTAACCATGCGGTTGTATTGCCATGGTAACCATGGGGTTGGGTTGCCACGGCAACCACGGCGTTGTGTTGCCATGGGAACCATGGCGTTTAGTTGCCATAGCAACTATGGGGTTCTGTTGCTATGGTAACCATGGGGTAGTGTTGCCATGGGAACCATGGGGTTGTGTTGCCATGGTAACTATCGGGTTGAGTTACTATGGAAACTATGGGGTTTAGTTGCCATGGTAACCATGGGGTAGTGTTGCCATTGTAACCATGCGGTTGTGTTGCCATGGTAAACATGGGGTTGTCTTGCCATGGTAACCATGGCGTTTAGTTGCCATAGAATCTATGGGGTTCTCTTGCTATGGTAACCATGGGGTAGTGTTGCCATGGCAACCATGGGGTTGTGTTCCCATGGTAACTATGGGGATGGTTTACTATGGAAACTATGGGGTAGTGTTGCCATGGCAACCATGGGGTTGTATTGCCATGGTAACCATGGCGTTGAGTTGCCATGGCAACTATGGGACACTGTTGCCATAGTAACCATGGGGTAGTGTTGCCATGGCAACCATGGGGTTGTGTTGCCATGGTAACTATGGGGTTGGGTTGCTATGGAAACTATGGGATTTAGCTGCCATGGCAACCATGGGGTCGAGATGCCGTGGTAACCATGCAGTTGGGTTGCCGTGGTAACTATGCGGTTGTGTTTTTGTGGTAACCATGCCGTTGTGTTGCCATGGTAACCATGGGGTTTGGTTGCCATGGCAACCACGGGGTTTGGTTGCTATGGTAACCATGACGTTCTGTTGCCATGGTAACCATGGGGTAGTGTTGCCATTGTAACCATGCGGTTGTGTTGCCATGGTAACCATTGGGTAGCGCTTCCATTGTAACCATGTGGTTGTGTTGCCATTGTAACCATGGGGTTGGGTTGCCATGGCAACCATCGGGTTGTGTTGCCATGGTAACGATGGGGTTGGGTTGCCATGGCAACCACCGGGTTGTGTTGCTATGGTAAACATGGCGTTCTGTTGCCATGGTAACCATGCGGTTGGATTACCATGGTAACGATGAGGTTCTGTTGCCATGGCAACCATGGGGTTGTGTCACCATGGTAACTATGGGGTTGGGTTGCAATGTTTATCAGGCGGTTCTTTTGGAATGGCAACCATGGGGTAGTGTTGCCATAGTAACCATGTGGTTGTGTTGCCATGGTAACCATGGGGTAGCGTTGCCATGGTAACCATGCGGTTGTATTGCCATGGTAACCATGGGGTTGGGTTGCCATGGCAACCACGGCGTTGTGTTGCCATGGGAACCATGGCGTTTAGTTGCCATAGCAACTATGGGGTTCTGTTGCTATGGTAACCATGGGGTAGTGTTGCCATGGGAACCATGGGGTTGTGTTGCCATGGTAACTATCGGGTTGGGTTACTATGGAAACTATGGGGTTTAGTTGCCATGGTAACCATGGGGTAGTGTTGCCATTGTAACCATGCGGTTGTGTTGCCATGGTAAACATGGGGTTGTCTTGCCATGGTAACCATGGCGTTTAGTTGCCATAGAATCTATGGGGTTCTCTTGCTATGGTAACCATGGGGTAGTGTTGCCATGGCAACCATGGGGTTGTGTTCCCATGGTAACTATGGGGATGGTTTACTATGGAAACTATGGGGTAGTGTTGCCATGGCAACCATGGGGTTGTGTTGCCATGGTAACCATGGGGTAGTGTTGCCATGGCAACCATGGGGTTGTGTTGCCGTGGTAACGATGGGGTTGGGTTGCCATGGCAACCACGGGGTTGTGTTTCCATGGGAACCATGGGGTTGTGTTGCCATGGTAGCTATGGGGTTGGGTTGCTATGGAAACTATGGGGTTTAGTTGCCATGGCAACCATGGGGTTGAGATGCCGTGGTAACCATGCAGTTGGGTTGCCGTGGTAACCATGCTGTTGTGTTGTTGTGGTAACCATGCGGTTGTGTTGCCATGGAAACCATGGGGTTGGGTTACCATGGCAACCACGGGGTTTGGTTGCTATGGTAACCATGGGGGTCTGTTGCCATGGTAACCATGGGGTTGTCTTGCCATGCCAACCATGGGGTTGTGTTGCCATGGTAACCATGGCGTTTAGTTGCCACGGAAACCATGGGGTTGCGTTTCCATGGTAACCATGGGGTAGTGTTGCCATGGCAACCATGGGGTTTTGTTGCCATGGTAACTATGGGGTTGGGTTGCAATGGTTATCAGGCGTTTCTTTTGGAATGGCAACCATGGGGTAGTGTTGCCATGGTAACCATGGGGTAGTGTTGCCATGGCAACCATGGGGTTGTGTTGCCATGGTAAGTATGGGGTTGGGTTGCAATGGTTATCAGGCGTTTCTTTTGGAATGGCAACCATGGGGTAGTGTTGCCATGGCAACCATGGGGTTGTGTTGCCATGGTAACCATGGCGTTTAGTTGCCATGGCAACTATGGGGTTCTGTTGCTATGGTAACCATGGGGTAGTGTTGCCATGGCAACCATGGGGTTGTGTTGCCATGGTAAGTATGGGGTTGGGTTGCAATGGTTATCAGGCGGTTCATTTGGAATGGCAACCATGGGGTAGTGTTGCCATGGTAACCATGCAGTTGTGTTGCCATGGTAACCATGGGGTAGTGTTGCCATGGTAACCATGGGGTTGGGTTGCCATGGCAACGATGGGGTTGTGTTGCCATGGTAACGATGGGGTTGGGTTGCCATGGCAACCACGGGGTTGTGTTGCCATGGGAACCATGGTGTTGGGTTGCTATGGCAACTATGGGGTTTAGTTGCCATGGCAACCATGGCGTTTAGTTGCCATGGCAACTATGGGATACTGTTGCCATGGTAACCGTGGGGTAGTGTTGCGATGGCAAACATGGGGTTGTATTGCCCTGGTAACGATGGGGTTGGGTTGCCATGGCAACGACGGGGTTGTGTTGCCATGGTAACTATAGGGTTGGGTTGCTATGGCAACTGTGGAGTTTAGTTGCCATGGCAACCATGCGGTTGAGATGCACAGGTAACGATGCGTTTGTGTTGCCATGGTAACCATGGGGTTGGGTTTCCATGGCAACAATGGGGTTGTGCTGCCATGGTAACCATAGCGTTTAGTTGCCATGGCAACTATGGGGTTGTGTTGCCATGGTAACCATGGGGTAGTGTTGCCATGGCAACCATGGGGTTGTGTTGCCATGGTAACTATGGGGTTGGGTTAAAATGGTTATCCGGCGGTTCTTTTGGAATGGCAATCATGGGGTAGTGTTGCCATGGTAACCATGCGGTTGTGTTGCCATGGGAACCATGGGGTTTGGTTGCTATGGTTAGCATGGGGTTCTGTTGCCATCGTAACCATGGGGTTGTGTTGCCATGGCAACCATGGGGTTGTGTTGCCATGGTAACCATGGCGTTTAGTTGCCATGGCAACTATGGGGTTCTGTTGCCATGGTAACCATGGGGTAGTGTTGCCATGGAAACCATGGGGTTGTGTTGCTATGGTAACCATGGGGTAGTGTTGCCATGGCAACCATGGGGTTGTGTTGCCGTGGTAACGATGGGGTTGGGTTGCCATGGCAACCACGGGGTTGTGTTGCCTTGGGAACCATGGGGTTGTGTTGCCATGGTAACCATGGCGTTTATTTGCCATTGTAACGATGGGTTTGGGTTGCCATGGCAACCACGGGGTTGTGTTTCCATGGGAACCATGGGGTTGCGTTGCCATGGTAACTATGGGGTTGGGTTGCTATGGAAACTATGGGGTTGGGTTGCCATGGCAACCATGGGGTTGAGATGCAGTGGTAACCATGCAGTTGGGTTGCCGTGGTAACCATGCGGTTGTGTTGTTGTGGTAACCATGCGGTTGTGTTGCCATGGTAACCATGGGGTAGTGTTGCCATGGTAACCATGGGGTTGGGTTGCCATGGCAACCATGGGGTTGTGCTGCCATGGTAACCATGGCGTTTATTTTCCATGGCAACTATGGGGTTCTGTTGCCATGGTAACCATGGGGTAGTGTTGCCATGGCAACCATGGGGTTGTGTTGCCATGGTAACCATGGTGTTGGGTTGCCATGGCAACCACTCGGTTTGGTTGCTATGGTAACCATGGGGTTCTGTTGCCATGGTAACCATCGGGTTGGGTTGCCATGGTAACCAAGGGGTTGGGTTGCCATGGTAACCATGGCGTTTAGTTTCCATGGCAACTATGGGGTTCTGTTGCCATGGTAACCATGGGGTAGTGTTGCCATGGCAACCATGGGGTTGTGTTGCCATGGTAAGTATGGGGTTGGGTTGCAATGGTTATCAGGCTGTTCTTTTGGAATGGTAACCATGGGGCAGTGTTGCCATGGTAACCATGCAGTTGTGTTGCCATGGTAACCATGGGGTAGTGTTGCAATGGTAACCATGGGGTTGGGTTGCCATGGCAACCACGGGGTTTGGTTGCTATGGTAACCATGGCGTTTTCTTGCCATGGTAACCATGGGGTTGGGTTGCCATGGTAACCATGGGGTTCTGTTGCCGTGGTAACCATGGGGTAGTGTTGCCATGGCAACCATGGGGTTGTGTTGCCATGGTAAGTATGGGGTTGGGTTGCAATGGTTATCAGGCGGTTCTTTTGGAATGGCAACCATGGGGTAGTGTTGCCATGGCAACCATGGGGTTGTGTTGCCATGGTAACGATGGGGTTGGGTTGCCATGGCAACCACGGGGTTGTGTTGCCATGGTAACTATGGGGTTGGGTTGATATGGCAACTATGGGGTTTAGTTGCCATGGCAACCATGCGGTTGAGATGCCGTGGTAACCATGCGGTTGTGTTGCCATGGTAACCATGGGGTAGTTTTGCCATGGCAACCATGGGGTTGTGTTGCCATGGTAACCATGGGGTAGTGTTGCCATGGTAACCATGGGGTTGGGTTGCCATGGCAACCACGGGGTTTGGTTGCCATGGTAACCATGGCGTTTATTTTCCATGGCAACTATGGGGTTCTGTTGCCATGGTAACCATGGGGTAGTGTTGCCATGGCAACCATGGGGTTGTGTTGCCATGGTAACGATGGGGTTGGGTTGCCATGGCAACTGCGCGGTTTGGTTGCTATGGTAACCATGGGGTTCTGTTGCCATGGTAACCATGGGGTAGTGTTGCCATGGCAACCATGGGGTTGTGTTGCCATGGTAAGTATGGGGTTGGGTTGCAATGGTTATCAGGCGGTTCTTTTGGAATGGCAACCATGGGGTAGTGTTGCTATGGTAACCATGCAGTTGTGTTGCCATGGGAACCATGGGGTAGTTTTGCATGGTAACCATTGGGTTGGGTTGCCATGGCAACCATGGGGTTGTGTTGCCATGGTAACCATGGCGTTTAGTTTCCATGGCAACTATGGGGTTCTGTTGCCATGGTAACCATGGGGTAGTGTTGCCATGGCAACCATGCGGTTGTGTTGCCATGGTAACCATGGGGTTGGGTTGCCATGGCAACCACGCGGTTTGGTTGCTATGGTAACCATGAGGTTCTGTTGCCATGGTAACCATGGGGTTGGGTTGCCATGGTAACCATGAGGTTGGGTTGCTATGGTAACCATGGCGTTTAGTTGCCATGGCAACTATGGGGTTCTGTTGCCATGGTAACCATGGGGTAGTGTTGCCATGGAAACCATTGTGTTGTGTTGCCATGGTAAGTATGGGGTTGGGTTGCAATGGTTATCAGGCGGTTCTTTTGGAATGGCAAACATGGGGTAGTGTTGCCATGGTAACCATGCGGTTGTGTTGCCATGGTATACATGGGGTAGCGTTTCCATTGTAACCATGCGGTTGTGTTGCCATGGTAACCATGGGGTTGGGTTGCCATGGCAACCATGGGGTTGTGTTGCCATGGTAACGATGGGGTTGGGTTGCCATGGAAACCACGGGGTTGTGTTGCCATGAGAACCATGAGGTTGTGTTGCAATTGTAACCATGCAGTTTAGTTGCCATGGCAACTATGGGATACTGTTGCCATTGTAACCATGGGGTAGTGTTGCCATGGCAAACATGGGGTTGTGTTGCCATGGTAACGATGGGGTTGGGTTGCCATGGCAACCACGGGGTTGTGTTGCCATGGTAACTATGGGGTTGGGTTGCTATGGCAACTATGGTGTTTAGTTGCCATGGTAACCATGCGGTTGAGATGCCGTGGTAACCATGCGGTTGTGTTGCCATGGTAACCATGGGGTAGTGTTGCCATGGCAACCATGGGGTTGTGTTGCCATGGTAACCATGGGGTAGTGTTTCCATGGCAACCATGGGGTTGTGTTGCCATGGTAACCATGCGGTTGTGTTGCGATGGTAACCATGGGGTTGGGTTGCCATGGCAACCACGGGGTTTTGTTGCTATGGTAACCATGGCGTTCTGTTGCCATGGTAACCATGGGGTTCTGTTGCCATGGCAACCACGGGGTTTGGTTGCTATGGTAACCATGGCGTTCTGTTGCCATGGTAACCATGGGGTTGTGTTTCCATGGCAACCATGGGGTTGTGTTGCCATGGTAACCATGGGGTTGTGTTGCCATGGTAACCGTGGAGTTCTGTTGCCATGGTAACCATGGGGTAGTGTTGCCATGGCAACCATGGGGTTGTGTTGCCATGGTAACCATGGGGTAGTGTTGCCATGGTAACCATGGGGTTGGGTTGCCATGGCAACCATGGGGTTGTGTTGCCATGGTAACCATGGCGTTTATTTTCCATGGCAACTATGGGGTTCTGTTGCCATGGTAACCATGGGGTAGTGTTGCCATGGCAACCATGGGGTTGTGTTGCCATGGTAACGATGGGGTTGGGTTGCCATGGCAACTACGCGGTTTGGTTGCTATGGTAACCATGGGGTTCTGTTGCCATGGTAACCATGGGGTTGGGTTGCCATGGTAACCATGGCGTTTAGTTGCCATGGCAACTATGGGGTTCTGTTGCCATGGTAACCATGGGGTAGTGTTGCCATGGCAACCATGGAGTTGTTTTGCCATGGTAAGTATGGGGTTGGGTTGCAATGGTTATCAGGCGGTTCTTCTGGAATGGCAACCATGGGGTAGTGTTGCTATGGTAACCATGCAGTTGTGTTGCCATGGTAACCATGGGGTAGTGTTGCCATGGTAACCATGGGGTTGGGTTGCCATGGCAACCATGGGGTTGTGTTGCCATGGTAACCATGGCGTTTAGTTGCCATGGCAACTATGCGGTTCTGTTGCCATGGTAACCATGGGGTAGTGTTGCCATGGCAACCATGGTGTTGTGTTGCCATGGTAAGTATGGGGTTGTGTTGCAATGGTTATCAGGCGGTTCTTTTGGAATGGCAACCATGGGGTAGTGTTGCCATGGTAACCATGCGGTTGTGTTGCCATGGTAACCATGGGGTAGCGTTTCCATTGTAACCATGCGGTTGGGTTGCCATGGTAACCATGGGGTTGGGTTGCCATGGCAACCATGGGGTTGTGTTGCCATGGTAACGATGGGGTTGGGTTGCCATGGAAACCACGGGGTTGTGTTGCCATGAGAACAATGGGGTTGTGTTGCCATGGTAACCATGGAGTTTAGTTGCCATGGCAACTATGGGATACTGTTGCCATGGTAACCAAGGGGTAGTGTTGCCATGGCAAACATGGGGTTGTGTTGCCATGGTAACGATGGTTTTGGGTTGCCATAGCAACCACGGGGTTGTGTTGCCATGGTAACTATGGGGTTGGGTTGCTATGGCAACTATGGGGTTTAGTTGCCATGGCAACCATGCGGTTGAGATGCCGTGGTAACCATGCGGTTGTGTTGCCATGGTAACCATGGGGTAGTGTTGCCATGGCAACCATGGGGCTGTGTTGACATGGTAACCATGGCGTTTAGTTGCCATGGCAACTATGGGGTTGTGTTGCCATGGTAAGTATGGGGTTGGGTTGCAATGGTTATCAGGCGGTTCTTTTGGAATGGCAACCATGGGGTAGCGTTTCCATTGTAACCATGCAGTTGTGTTGCCATGGGAACCATGGGGTTGGGTTGCAATGGTAACCATGGGATTGGGTTGCCATGGCAACCACGCGGTTTGGTTGCTATGGTAACCATGGGGTTCTGTTGCCATGGTAACCATGGGGTTGGGTTGCCATGGTAACCATGGCGTTTAGTTGCCATGGCAACTATGGGGTTCTGTTGCCATGGTAACCATGGGGTAGTGTTGCCATGGCAACCATGCGGTTGTGTTGCAATGGTAACCATGGGGTTGGGTTGCCATGGCAACCACGCGGTTTGGTTGCTATGGTAACCATGGGGTTCTGTTGCCATGGTAACCATGGGGTTGGGTTGCCATGGTAACCATGGCGTTTAGTTGCCATGGCAACTATGGGGTTCTGTTGCCATGGTAACCATGGGGTTGGGTTGCCATGGTAACCATGGCGTTTAGTTGCCATGGCAACTATGGGGTTCTGTTGCCATGGTAACCATGGGGTAGTGTTGCCATGGCAACCATGGTGTTGTGTTGCCCTGGTAAGTATGGGGTTGGGTTGCAATGGTTATCAGGCGGTTCTTTTGGAATGGTAACCATGGGGTAGCGTTTCCATTGTAACCATGCGGTTGTGTTGCCATGGTAACCATGGGGTTGGGTTGCCATGGCAATCATGGGGTTGTGTTGCCATGGTAACGATGGGGTTGGGTTGCCATGGAAACCACGGGGTTGTGTTGCCATGAGAACCATGGGGTTGTGTTGCCATGGTAACCATGGAGTTTAGTTGCCATGGCAACTATGGGATACTGTTGCCATGGTAACCAAGGGGTAGTGTTGCCATGGCAAACATGGGGTTGTGTTGCCATGGTAACGATGGGGTTGGGTTGCCATGGCAACGACGGGGTTGTGTTGCCATGGTAACTATGGGGTTGGGTTAAAATGGTTATCCGGCGGTTCTTTTGGAATGGCAATCATGGGGTAGTGTTGCCATGGTAACCATGCGGTTGTGTTGCCATGGGAACCATGGGGTTTGGTTGCTATGGTTAGCATGGGGTTCCGTTGCCATCGTAACCATGGGGTTGTGTTGCCATGGCAACCATGGGGTTGTGTTGCCATGGTAACCATGGCGTTTAGTTGCCATGGCAACTATGGGTTTCTGTTGCCATGGTAACCATGGGGTAGTGTTGCCATGGCAACCATGGGGTTGTGTTGCTATGGTAACCATGGGGTAGTGTTGCCATGGCAACCATGGGGTTGTGTTGCTATGGTAACGATGGGGTTGGGTTGCCATGGCAACCACGGGGTTGTGTTGCCATGGGAACCATGGGGTTGTGTTGCCATGGTAACCATGGCGTTTATTTGCCATTGTAACGATGGGTTTGTGTTGCCATGGCAACCACGGGGTTGTGTTTCCATGGGAACCATGGGGTTGTGTTGCCATGGTAACTATGGGGTTGGGTTGCTATGGAAACTATGGGGTTGGGTTGCCATGGCAACCATGGGGTTGAGATGCAGTGGTAACCATGCAGTTGGGTTGCCGTGGTAACCATGCGGTTGTGTTGTTGTGGTAACCATGCGGTTGTGTTGCCATGGTAACCATGGGGTAGTGTTGCCATGGTAACCATGGGGTTGGGTTGCCATGGCAACCATGGGGTTGTGCTGCCATGGTAACCATGGCGTTTATTTTCCATGGCAACTATGGGGTTTTGTTGCCATGGTAACCATGGGGTAGTGTTGCCATGGCAACCATGGGGTTGTGTTGCCATGGTAACCATGGTGTTGGGTTGCCATGGCAACCACTCGGTTTGGTTGCTATGGTAACCATGGGGTTCTGTTGCCATGGTAACCATGGGGTTGGGTTGCCATGGTAACCAAGGGGTTGGGTTGCCATGGTAACCATGGCGTTTAGTTTCCATGGCAACTATGGGGTTCTGTTGCCATGGTAACCATGGGGTAGTGTTGCCATGGCAACCATGGGGTTGTGTTGCCATGGTAAGTATGGGGTTGGGTTGCAATGGTTATCAGGCTGTTCTTTTGGAATGGCAACCATGGGGCAGTGTTGCCATGGTAACCATGCAGTTGTGTTGCCATGGTAACCATGGGGTAGTGTTGCAATGGTAACCATGGTGTTGGGTTGCCATGGCAACCACGGGGTTTGGTTGCTATGGTAACCATGGGGTTGGGTTGCCATGGTAACCATGGGGTTGGGTTGCCATGGTAACCATGGGGTTCTGTTGCCGTGGTAACCATGGGGTAGTGTTGCCATGGCAACCATGGGGTTGTGTTGCCATGGTAAGTATGGGGTTGGGTTGCAATGGTTATCAGGCGGATCTTTTGGAATGGCAACCATGGGGTAGTGTTGCCATGGCAACCATGGGGTTGTGTTGCCATGGTAACGATGGGGTTGGGTTGCCATGGCAACCACGGGGTTGTGTTGCCATGGTAACCATGGGGTTGGGTTGATATGGCAACTATGGGGTTTAGTTGCCATGGCAACCATGCGGTTGAGATGCCGTGGTAACCATGCGGTTGTGTTGCCATGGTAACCATGGGGTAGTTTTGCCATGGCAACCATGGGGTTGTGTTGCCATGGTAACCATGGGGTAGTGTTGCCATGGTAACCATGGGGTTGGGTTGCCATGGCAACCACGGGGTTTGGTTGCCATGGTAACCATGGCGTTTATTTTCCATGGCAACTATGGGGTTCTGTTGCCATGGTAACCATGGGGTAGTGTTGCCATGGCAACCATGGGGTTGTGTTGCCATGGTAACGATGGGGTTGGGTTGCCATGGCAACTACGCGGTTTGGTTGCTATGGTAACCATGGGGTTCTGTTGCCATGGTAACCATGGGGTAGTGTTGCCATGGCAACCATGGGGTTGTGTTGCCATGGTAAGTATGGGGTTGGGTTGCAATGGTTATCAGGCGGTTCTTTTGGAATGGCAACCATGGGGTTGTGTTGCCATGGTAACCATGGCGTTTAGTTTCCATGGCAACTATGGGGTTCTGTTGCCATGGTAACCATGGGGTAGTGTTGCCATGGCAACCATGCGGTTGTGTTGCCATGGTAACCATGGGGTTGGGTTGCCATGGCAACCACGCGGTTTGGTTGCTATGGTAACCATGAGGATCTGTTGCCATGGTAACCATGGGGTTGGGTTGCCATGGTAACCATGAGGTTGGGTTGCTATGGTAACCATGGCGTTTAGTTGCCATGGCAACTATGGGGTTCTGTTGCCATGGTAACCATGGGGTAGTGTTGCCATGGAAACCATTGTGTTGTGTTGCCATGGTAAGTATGGGGTTGGGTTGCAATGGTTATCAGGCGGTTCTTTTGGAATGGCAAACATGGGGTAGTGTTGCCATGGTAACCATGCGGTTGTGTTGCCATGGTATCCGTGGGGTAGCGTTTCCATTGTAACCATGCGGTTGTGTTGCCATGGTAACCATGGGGTTGGGTTGCCATGGCAACCATGGGGTTGTGTTGCCATGGTAACGATGGGGTTGGGTTGCCATGGCAACCACGCGGTTTGGTTGCTATGGTAACCATGAGGATCTGTTGCCATGGTAACCATGGGTTTCTGTTGCCATGGTAACCATGGGGTTGGGTTGCCATGGTAACCATGGCGTTTAGTTTCCATGGCAACTATGGGGTTCTGTTGCCATGGTAACCATGGGGTAGTGTTGCCATGGCAACCATGGGGTTGTTTTGCCATGGTAAGTATGGGGTTGGGTTGCAATGGTTATCAGGCGGTTCTTCTGGAATGGCAACCATGGGGTAGTGTTGCTATGGTAACCATGCAGTTGTGTTGCCATGGGAACCATGGGGTTGTGTTGCCATGGTAACCATGGGGTTGGGTTGCCATGGCAACCATGGGGTTGTGTTGCCATGGTAACCATGGCGTTCAGTTCCCATGGCAACTATGGGGTTCTGTTGCCATGGTAACCATGGGGTAGTGTTGCCATGGCAACCATGGTGTTGTGTTGCCATGGTAAGTATGGGGTTGTGTTGCAATGGTTATCAGGCGGTTCTTTTGGAATGGCAACCATGGGGTAGTGTTGCCATGGTAACCATGCGGTTGTGTTGCCATGGTAACCATGGGGTAGCGTTTCCATTGTAACCATGCGGTTGTGTTGCCATGGTAACCATGGGGTTGGGTTGCCATGGCAACCATGGGGTTGTGTTGCCATGGTAACGATGGGGTTGGGTTGCCATGGAAACCACGGGGTTGTGTTGCCATGAGAACAATGGGGTTGTGTTGCCATGGTAAACATGGAGTTTAGTTGCCATGGCAACTATGGGATACTGTTGCCATGGTAACCAAGGGGTAGTGTTGCCATGGCAAACATGGGGTTGTGTTGCCATGGTAACGATGGGGTTTGGTTGCCATGGCAACCACGGGGTTGTGTTGCCATGGTAACTATGGGGTAGTGTTGCCATGGCAACCATGGGGCTGTGTTGACATGGTAACCATGGCGTTTAGTTGCCATGGCAACTATGGGGTTGTGTTGCCATGGTAAGTATGGGGTTGGGTTGCAATGGTTATCAGGCGGTTCTTTTGGAATGGCAACCATGGGGTAGTGTTGCTATGGTAACCATGCAGTTGTGTTGCCATGGGAACCATGGGGTTGGGTTGCAATGGTAACCATGGGGTTGGGTTGCCATGGCAACCACGCGGTTTGGTTGCTTTGGTAACCATGGGGTTCTGTTGCCATGGTAACCATGGGGTTGGGTTGCCATGGTAACCATGGCGTTTAGTTGCCATGGCAACTATGGGGTTCTGTTGCCATGGTAACCATGGGGTAGTGTTGCCATGGCAACCATGCGGTTGTGTTGCAATGGTAACCATGGGGTTGGGTTGCCATGGCAACCACGCGGTTTGGTTGCTATGGTAACCATGGGGTTCTGTTGCCATGGTAACCATGGGGTTGGGTTGCCATGGTAACCATGGCGTTTAGTTGCCATGGCAACTATGGGGTTCTGTTGCCATGGTAACCATGGGGTTGGGTTGCCATGGTAACCATGGCGTTTAGTTGCCATGGCAACTATGGGGTTCTGTTGCCATGGTAACCATGGGGTAGTGTTGCCATGGCAACCATGGTGTTGTGTTGCCATGGTAAGTATGGGGTTGGGTTGCAATGGTTATCAGGTGGTTCTTTTGGAATGGTAACCATGGGGTAGCGTTTCCATTGTAACCATGCGGTTGTGTTGCCATGGTAACCATGGGGTTGGGTTGCCATGGCAATCATGGGGTTGTGTTGCCATGGTAACGATGGGGTTGGGTTGCCATGGAAACCACGGGGTTGTGTTGCCATGAGAACCATGGGGTTATGTTGCCATGGTAACCATGGAGTTTAGTTGCCATGGCAACTATGGGATACTGTTGCCATGGTAACCAAGGGGTAGTGTTGCCATGGCAAACATGGGGTTGTGTTGCCATGGTAACGATGGGGTTGGGTTGCCATGGCAACGACGGGGTTGTGTTGCCATGGTAACTATGGGGTTGGGTTGCTATGGCAACTATGGGGTTTAGTTGCCATGGCAACCGTACGGTTGAGATGCCGTGGTAACCATGCGGTTGTGTTGCCATGGTAACCATGGGGTAGTGTTTCCATGGCAACCATGGGGTAGTGTTGCCATGGTAACCATGCGGTTGTGTTGCCATTGGAACCATGGGGTTTGGTTGCTATGGTTAGCATGGGGTTCTGTTGCCATCGTAACCATGGGGTTGTGTTGCCATGGCAACCATGGGGTTGTGTTGCCATGGTAACCATGGCGTTTAGTTGCCATGGCAACTATGGGGTTCTGTTGCCATGGTAACCATGGGGTAGTGTTGCCATGGCAACCATGGGGTTGTGTTGCCATGGTAACCATGGGGTAGTGTTGCCATGGCAACCATGGGGTTGTGTTGCCGTGGTAACGATGGGGTTGGGTTGCCATGGCAACCACGGGGTTGTGTTGCCATGGGAACCATGGGGTTGTGTTGCCATGGTAACCATGGCGTTTATTTGCCATGGTAACGATGGGTTTGGGTTGCCATGGCAACCACGGTGTTGTGTTTCCATGGGAACCATGGGGTTGTGTTGCCATGGTAACTATGGGGTTGGGTTGCTATGGAAACTATGGGGTTTAGTTGCCATGGCAACCATGGGGTTGAGATGCAGTGGTAACCATGCAGTTGGGTTGCCGTGGTAACCATGCGGTTGTGTTGTTGTGGTAACCATGCGGTTGTGTTGCCATGGTAACCATGGGGTAGTGTTGCCATGGTAACCATGGGGTTGGGTTGCCATGGCAACCATGGGGTTGTGCTGCCATGGTAACCATGGCGTTTATTTTCCATGGCAACTATGGGGTTCTGTTGCCATGGTAACCATGGGGTAGTGTTGCCATGGCAACCATGGGGTTGTGTTGCCATGGTAACCATGGGGTTGGGTTGCCATGGCAACAACTCGGTTTGGTTGCTATGGTAACCATGGGCTTCTGTTGCCATGGTAACCATGGGGTTGGGTTGCCATGGTAACCAAGGGGTTGGGTTGCCATGGTAACCATGGCGTTTAGTTGCCATGGCAACTATGGGGTTCTGTTGCCATGGTAACCATGGGGTAGTGTTGCCATGGCAACCATGGGGTTGTGTTGCCATGGTAAGTATGGGGTTGGGTTGCAATGGTTATCAGGCGCTTCTTTTGGAATGGCAACCATGGGGCAGTGTTGCCATGGTAACCATGCAGTTGTGTTGCCATGGTAACCATGGGGTAGTGTTGCCATGGTAACCATGGGGTTGGGTTGCCATGGCAACCATGGGGTTGTGTTGCCATGGTAACCATGGCGTTCTCTTGCCATGGTAACCATGGGGTTGGGTTGCCATGGTAACCATGGGGTTCTGTTGCCGTGGTAACCATGGGGTAGTGTTGCAATGGCAACCATGGGGTTGTGTTGCCATGGTTAGTATGGGGTTGGGTTGCAATGGTTATCAGGCGGTTCTTTTGGAATGGCAACCATGGGGTAGTGTTGCCATGGCAACCATGGGGTGGTGTTGCCATGGTAACGATGGGGTTGGGTTGCCATGGCAACCACGGGGTTGTGTTGCCATGGTAACTATGGTGTTGGGTTGATATGGCAACTATGGGGTTTAGTTGCCATGGCAACCATGCGGTTTAGATGCCGTGGTAACCATGCGGTTGTGTTGCCATGGTAACCATGGGGTAGTGTTGCCATGTCAACCATGGGGTTGTGTTGCCATGGTAACCATGGGGTAGTGTTGCCATGGTAACCAAGGGGTTGGGTTGCCATGGCAACCACTGGGTTTGGTTGCCATGGTAACCATGGCGTTTATTTTCCATGGCAACTATGGGGTTCTGTTGCCATGGTAACCATGGGGTAGTGTTGCCATGGCAACCATGGGGTTGTGTTGCCATGGTAACGATGGGGTTGGGTTGCCATGGCAACTACGCGGTTTGGTTGCTATGGTAACCATGGGGTTCTGTTGCCATGGTAACCATGGGGTAGTGTTGCCATGGCAACCATGGGGTTGTGTTGCCATGGTAAGTATGGGGTTGGGTTGCAATGGTTATCAGGCGGTTCTTTTGGAATGGCAACCATGGGGTAGTGTTGCCATGGTAACCATGCAGTTGTGTTGCCATGGTAACCATGGGGTAGTGTTGCCATGGTAACCATGGGGTTGGGTTGCCATGGCAACCATGGGGTTGTGTTGCCATGGTAACGATGGGGTTGGGTTGCCATGGCAACCATGCGGTTGTGTTGCCATGGGAACCATGGGGTTGGGTTGCTATGGCAACTATGGGGTTTAGTTGCCATGGTAACCATGGCGTTTAGTTCCCATGGCAACTATGGGATACTGTTGCCATGGTAACCGTGGGGTAGTGTTGCCATGGCAAACATGGGGTTGTGTTGCCATGGTAACGATGGGGTTGGGTTGCCATGGCAACGACGGGGTTGTGTTGCCATGGTAACTATGGGGTTGGGTTGCTATGGCAACTGTGGGGTTTAGTTGCCATGGCAACCATGCGGTTGAGATGCACAGGTAACGATGCGTTTGTGTTGCCATGGTAACCATGGGGTTGGGTTTCCATGGCAACCATGGGGTTGTGTTGCCATGGTAACTATGGGGTTGGGTTAAAATGGTTATCCGGCGGTTCTTTTGGAATGGCAATCATGGGGTAGTGTTGCCATGGTAACCATGCGGTTGTGTTGCCATGGGAACCATGGGGTTTGGTTGCTATGGTTAGCATGGGGTTCTGTTGCCATCGTAACCATGGGGTTGTGTTGCCATGGCAACCATGGGGTTGTGTTGCCATGGTAACCATGGCGTTTAGTTGCCATGGCAACTATGGGGTTCTGTTGCCATGGTAACCATGGGGTAGTGTTGCCATGGCAACCATGGTGTTGTGTTGCTATGGTAACCATGGGGTAGTGTTGCCATGGCAACCATGGGGTTGTGTTGCCGTGGTAACGATGGGGTTGGGTTGCCATGGCAACCACGGGGTTGTGTTGCCATGGGAACCATGGGGTTGTGTTGCCATGGTAACCATGGCGTTTATTTGCCATTGTAACGATGGGTTTGGGTTGCCATGGCAACCACGGGGTTGTGTTTCCATGGGAACCATGGGGTTGTGTTGCCATGGTAACTATGGGGTTGGGTTGCTATGGAAACTATGGGGTTTAGTTGCCATGGCAACCATGGGGTTGAGATGCAGTGGTAACCATGCAGTTGGGTTGCCGTGGTAACCATGCGGTTGTGTTGTTGTGGTAACCATGCGGTTGTGTTGCCATGGTAACCATGGGGTAGTGCTGCCATGGTGACCATGGGGTTGGGTTACCATGGCAACCATGGGGTTGTGCTGCCATGGTAACCATGGCGTTTATTTTCCATGGCAACTATGGGGTTCTGTTGCCATGGTAACCATGGGGTAGTGTTGCCATGGAAACCATGGGGTGGTGTTGCCATGGTAACGATGGGGTTGGGTTGCCATGGCAACCACGGGGTTGTGTTGCCATGGTAACTATGGTGTTGGGTTGATATGGCAACTATGGGGTTTAGTTGCCATGGCAACCATGCGGTTTAGATGCCGTGGTAACCATGCGGTTGTGTTGCCATGGTAACCATGGGGTAGTGTTGCCATGGCAACCATGGGGTTGTGTTGCCATGGTAACCATGGGGTTGGGTTGCCATGGCAACCACTCGGTGTGGTTGCTATGGTAACCATGGGGTTCTGTTGCCATGGTAACCATGGGGTTGGGTTGCCATGGTAACCAAGGGGTTGGGTTGCCATGGTAACCATGGCGTTTAGTTGCCATGGCAACTATGGGGTTCTGTTGCCATGGTAACCATGGGGTAGTGTTGCCATGGCAACCATGGGGTTGTGTTGCCATGGTAAGTATGGGGTTGGGTTGCAATGGTTATCAGGCTGTTCTTTTGGAATGGCAACCATGGGGCAGTGTTGCCATGGTAACCATGCAGTTGTGTTGCCATGGTAACCATGGGGTAGTGTTGCCATGGTAACCATGGGGTTGGGTTGCCATGGCAACCATGGGGTTGTGTTGCCATGGTAACCATGGGGTTGGGTTGCCATGGCAACCACGGGGTTTGGTTGCTATGGTAACCATGGCGTTCTCTTGCCATGGTAACCACGGGGTTGGGTTGCCATGGTAACCATGGGGTTCTGTTGCCGTGGTAACCATGGGGTAGTGTTGCCATGGCAACCATGGGGTTGTGTTGCCATGGTAAGTATGGGGTTGGGTTGCAATGGTTATCAGGCGGTTCTTTTGGAATGGCAACCATGGGGTAGTGTTGCCATGGCAACCATGGGGTTGTGTTGCCATGGTAACGATGGGGTTGGGTTGCCATGGCAACCACGGGGTTGTGTTGCCATGGTAACTATGGGGTTGGGTTGATATGGCAACTATGGGATTTAGTTGCCATGGCAACCATGCGGTTGAGATGCCGTGGTAACCATGCGGTTGTGTTGCCATGGTAACCATGGGGTAGTGTTGCCATGGCAACCATGGGGTTGTGTTGCCATGGTAACCTTGGGGTAGTGTTGCCATGGTAACCATGGGGTTCGGTTGCCATGGCAACCACGGGGTTTGGTTGCCATGGTAACCATGGCGTTTATTTTCCATGGCAACTATGGGGTTCTGTTGCCATGGTAACCATGGGGTAGTGTTGCCATGGCAACCATGGGGTTGTGTTGCCATGGTAACGATGGGGTTGGGTTGCCATGGCAACTACGCGGTTTGGTTGCTATGGTAACCATGGGGTTCTGTTGCCATGGTAACCATGGGGTAGTGTTGCCATGGCAACCATGGGGTTGTGTTGCCATGGTAAGTATGGGGTTGGGTTGCAATGGTTATCAGGCGGTTCTTTTGGAATGGCAACCATGGGGTAGTGTTGCTATGGTAACCATGCAGTTGTGTTGCCATGGGAACCATGGGGTAGTGTTGCCATGGTAACCATGGGGTTGGGTTGCCATGGCAACCATGGGGTTGTGTTGCCATGGTAACCATGGCGTTTAGTTTCCATGGCAACTATGGGGTTCTGTTGCCATGGTAACCATGGGGTAGTGTTGCCATGGCAACCATGCGGTTGTGTTGCCATGGTAACCATGGGGTTGGGTTGCCATGGCAACCACGCGGTTTGGTTGCTATGGTAACCATGAGGTTCTGTTGCCATGGTAACCATGGGGTTGGGTTGCCATGGTAACCATGAGGTTGGGTTGCTATGGTAACCATGGCGTTTAGTTGCCATTGCAACTATGGGGTTCTGTTGCCATGGTAACCATGGGGTAGTGTTGCCATGGAAACCATTGTGTTGTGTTGCCATGGTAAGTATGGGGTTGGGTTGCAATGGTTATCAGGCGGTTCTTTTGGAATGGCAAACATGGGGTAGTGTTGCCATGGTAACCATGCGGTTGTGTTGCCATGGTAACCATGGGGTAGCGTTTCCATTGTAACCATGCGGTTGTGTTGCCATGGTAACCAAGGGGTTGGGTTGCCATGGCAACCATGGGGTTGTGTTGCCATGGTAACGATGGGGTTGGGTTGCCATGGAAACCACGGGGTTGTGTTGCCATGAGAACCATGAGGTTGTGTTGCCATTGTAACCATGCAGTTTAGTTGCCATGGCAACTATGGGATACTGTTGCCATTGTAACCATGGGGTAGTGTTGCCATGGCAAACATGGGGTTGTGTTGCCATGGTAACGATGGGGTTTGGTTGCCATGGCATCCACGGGGTTGTGTTGCCATGGTAACTATGGGGTTGGGTTGCTATGGCAACTATGGTGTTTAGTTGCCATGGTAACCATGCGGTTGAGATGCCGTGGTAACCATGCGGTTGTGTTGCCATGGTAACCATGGGGTAGTGTTGCCATGGCAACCATGGGGTTGTGTTGCCATGGTAACCATGGGGTAGTGTTGCCATGGCAACCATGGGGTTGTGTTGCCATGGTAAGTATGGGGTTGGGTTGCAATGGTTATCAGGCGGTTCTTTTGGAATGGCAACCATGGGGTAGTGTTGCCATGGTCACCATGCAGTTGTGTTGCCATGGTAACCATGAGATAGTGTTGCCATGGTAACCATGGGGTTGGGTTGCCATGGCAACCATGGGGTTGTGTTGCCATGGTAACCATGGCGTTTAGTTTCCATGGCAACTATGGGGTTCTGTTGCCATGGTAACCATGGGGTAGTGTTGCCATGGCAACCATGCGGTTGTGTTGCAATGGTAACCATGTGGTTGGGTTGCCATGGCAACCACGCGGTTTGGTTGCTATGGTAACCATGGGGTTCTGTTGCCATGGTAACCATGGGGTTGGGTTGCCATGGTAACCATGGCGTTTAGTTGCCATGGCAACTATGGGGTTCTGTTGCCATGGTAACCATGGGGTAGTGTTGCCATGGGAACCATGGGGTTGTTTTGCCATGGTAAGTATGGGGTTGGGTTGCAATGGTTATCAGGCGGTTCTTCTGGAATGGCAACCATGGGGTAGTGTTGCTATGGTAACCATGCAGTTGTGTTGCCATGGGAACCATCGGGTAGTGTTGCCATGGTAACCATGGGGTTGGGTTGCCATGGCAACCATGGGGTTGTGTTGCCATGGTAACCATGGCGTTTAGTTTCCATGGCAACTATGGGGTTCTGTTGCCATGGTAACCATGGGGTAGTGTTGCCATGGCAACCATGCGGTTGTGTTGCCATGGTAACCATGGGGTTGGGTTGCCATGGCAACCACGCGGTTTGGTTGCTATGGTAACCATGGGCTTCTGTTGCCATGGTAACCATGGGGTTGGGTTGCCATGGTAACCATGGCGTTTAGTTGCCATGGCAACTATGGGGTTCTGTTGCCATGGTAACCATGGGGTAGTGTTGCCATGGCAACCATGGTGTTGTGTTGCCATGGTAAGTATGGGGTTGTGTTGCAATGGTTATCAGGCGGTTCTTTTGGAATGGCAACCATGGGGTAGTGTTGCCATGGTAACCATGCGGTTGTGTTGCCATGGTAACCATGGGGTAGCGTTTCCATTGTAACCATGCGGTTGTGTTGCCATGGTAACCATGGTGTTGGGTTGCCGTGGCAACCATGGGGTTGTGTTGCCATGGTAACGATGGGGTTGGGTTCCATGGAAACCACGGGGTTGTGTTGCCATGAGAACCATGGGGTTGTGTTGCCATGGTAACCACGGAGTTTAGTTGCCATGGCAACTATGGGATACTGTTGCCATGGTAACCAAGGGGTAGTGTTGCCATGGCAAACATGGGGTTGTGTTGCCATGGTAACGATGGGGTTGGGTTGCCATGGCAACCACGGGGTTGTGTTGCCATGGTAACTATGGGGTTGGGTTGCTATGGCAACTATGGGGTTTAGTTGCCATGGCAACCATGCGGTTGAGATGCCGTGGTAGCCATGCGGTTGTGTTGCCATGGTAACCATGGGGTAGTGTTGCCATGGCAACCATGGGGCTGTGTTGACATGGTAACCATGGCGTTTAGTTGCCATGGCAGCTATGGGGTTGTGTTGCCATGGTAAGTATGGGGTTGGGTTGCAATGGTTATCAGGCGGTTCTTTTGGAATGGCAACCATGGGGTAGTGTTGCTATGGTAACCATGCAGTTGTGTTGCCATGGGAACCATCGGGTAGTGTTGCCATGGTAACCATGTGGTTGGGTTACCATGGCAACCATGGGGTTGTGTTGCCATGGTAACCATGGCGTTTAGTTTCCATGGCAACTATGGGGTTCTGTTGCCATGGTAACCATGGGGTAGTGTTGCCATGGCAACCATGCGGTTGTGTTGCAATGGTAACCATGGGGTTGGGTTGCCATGGCAACCACGCGGTTTGGTTGCTATGGTAACCATGGGGTTGTGTTGCCATGGTAACCATGGCGTTTAGTTTCCATGGCAACTATGGGGTTCTGTTGCCATGGTAACCAAGGGGTAGTGTTGCCATGGCAAACATGGGGTTGTGTTGCCATGGTAACGATGGGGTTGGGTTGCCATGGCAACCACGGGGTTGTGTTGCCATGGTAACTATGGGGTTGGGTTACTATGGCAACTATGGGGTATAGTTGCCATGGCAACCATGCGGTTGAGATGCCGTGGTAACCATGCGGTTGTGTTGCCATGGTAATCATGGGGTAGTGTTTCCATGGCAACCATGGGGTAGTGTTGCCATGGTAACCATCCGGTTGTGTTGCCATGGGAACCATGGGGTTTGGTTGCTATGGTTAGCATGGGGTTCTGTTGCCATCGTAACCATGGGGTTGTGTTGCCATGGCAACCATGGGGTTGTGTTGCCATGGTAACCATCGCGTTTAGTTGCCATGGCAACTATGGGGTTCTGTTGCCATGGTAACCATGGGGTAGTGTTGCCATGGCAACCATGGGGTTGTGTTGCCATGGTAACCATGGGGTAGTGTTGCCATGGCAACCATGGGGTTGTGTTGCCGTGGTAACGATGGGGTTGGGTTGCCATGGCAACCACGGGGTTGTGTTGCCATGGGAACCATGGGGTTGTGTTGCCATGGTAACCATGGCGTTTATTTGCCATGGTAACGATGGGTTTGGGTTGCCATGGCAACCACGGGGTTGTGTTTCCATGGGAACCATGGGGTTGTTTTGCCATGGTAACTATGGGGTTGGGTTGCTATGGAAACTACGGGGTTTAGTTGCCATGGCAACCATGGGGTTGAGATGCAGTGGTAACCATGCAGTTGGGTTGCCGTGGTAACCATGCGGTTGTGTTGTTGTGGTAACCATGCGGTTCTGTTGCCATGGTAACCATGGGGTAGTGTTGCCATGGTAACCATGGGGTTGGGTTTCCGTGGCAACCATGGGGTTGTGTTGCCATGGTAACCATGGGGTTGGGTTGCCATGGCAACCACTCGGTTTGGTTGCTATGGTAACCATGGGCTTCTGTTGCCATGGTAACCATGGGTTTTGGGTTGCCATGGTAACCAAGGGGTTGGGTTGCCATGGTAACCATGGCGTTTAGTTGCCATGGCAACTATGGGGTTCTGTTGCCATAGTAACCATGGGGTAGTGTTGCCATGGCAACCATGGGGTTGTGTTGCCATGGTAAGTATGGGGTTGGGTTGCAATGGTTATCAGGCGGTTCTTTTGGAATGGCAACCATGGGGCAGTGTTGCCATGGTAACCATGCAGTTGTGTTGCCATGGTAACCATGGGGTAGTGTTGCCATGGTAACCATGGGGTTGGGTTGCCATGGCAACCATGGGGTTGTGTTGCCATGGTAACCATGGGGTTGGGTTGCCATGGCAACCATGGGGTTTGGTTGCTATGGTAACCATGGCGTTCTCTTGCCATGGTAACCATGGGGTTGGGTTGCCATGGTAACCATGGGGTTCTGTTGCCGTGGTAACCATGGGGTAGTGTTGCCATGGCAACCATGGGGTTGTGTTGCCATGGTTAGTATGGGGTTGGGTTGCAATGGTTATCAGGCGGTTCTTTTGGAATGGCAACCATGGGGTAGTGTTGCCATGGCAACCATGGGGTGGTGTTGCCATGGTAACGATGGGGTTGGGTTGCCATGGCAACCACGGGGTTGTGTTGCCATGGTAACTATGGGGTTGGGTTGATATGGCAACTATGGGGTTTAGTTGCCATGGCAACCATGCGGTTTAGATGCCGTGGTAACCATGCTGTTGTGTTGCCATGGTAACCATGGGGTAGTGTTGCCATGGCAACCATGGGGTTGTGTTGCCATGGTAACCATGGGGTAGTGTTGCCATGGTAACCAAGGGGTTGGGTTGCCATGGCAACCACGGGGTTTGGTTGCCATGGTAACCATGGCGTTTATTTTCCATGGCAACTATGGGGTTCTGTTGCCATGGTAACCATGGGGTAGTGTTGCCATGGCAACCATGGGGTTGTGTTGCCATGGTAACGATGGGGTTGGGTTGCCATGGCAACTACGCGGTTTGGTTACTATGGTAACCATGGGGTTCTGTTGCCATGGTAACCATGGGGTAGTGTTGCCATGGCAACCATGGGGTTGTGTTGCCATGGTAAGTATGGGGTTGGGTTGCAATGGTAATCAGGCGGTTCTTTTGGAATGGCAACCATGGGGTAGTGTTGCTATGGTAACCATGCAGTTGTGTTGCCATGGGAACCATGGGGTAGTGTTGCCATGGTAACCATGGGGTTGGGTTGCCATGGTAACCATGAGGTTGGGTTGCTATGGTAACCATGGCGTTTAGTTGCCATGGCAACTATGGGGTTCTGTTGCCATGGTAACCATGGGGGAGTGTTGCCATGGAAACCATGGGGTTCTGTTGCCATGGTAACCATGGGGTAGTGTTGCCATGGCAACCATGCGGTTGTGTTGCAATGGTAACCATGGGGTTGGGTTGCCATGGCAACCACGCGGTTTGGTTGCTATGGTAACCATGGGGTTCTGTTGCCATGGTAACCATGGGGTTGGGTTGCCATGGTAACCATGGCGTTGGGTTGCCATGGCAACCATGGGGTTGTGTTGACATGGTAACGATGGGGTAGTGTTGCCATGGCAACCATGGTGTTGTGTTGCCATGGTAAGTATGGGGTTGGGTTGCAATGGTTATCAGGCGGTTCTTTTGGAATGGCAACCATGGGGTAGTGTTGCTATGGTAACCATGCAGTTGTGTTGCCATGGGAACCATCGGGTAGTGTTGCCATGGTAACATGGGGTTGGGTTGCCATGGCAACCATGGGGTTGTGTTGCCATGGTAACCATGGCGTTTAGTTTCCATGGCAACTATGGGGTTCTGTTGCCATGGTAACCATGGGGTAGTGTTGCCATGGCAACCATGCGGTTGTGTTGCCATGGTAAGTATGGGGTTGGGTTGCCATGGCAACTACGCGGTTTGGTTGCTATGGTAACCATGGGGTTCTGTTGCCATGGTAACCATGGGGTAGTGTTGCCATGGCAACCATGGGGTTGTGTTGCCATGGTAAGTATGGGATTGGGTTGCAATGGTAATCAGGCGGTTCTTTTGGAATGGCAACCATGGGGTAGTGTTGCTATGGTAACCATGCAGTTGTGTTGCCATGGGAACCATGGGGTAGTGTTGCCATGGTAACCATGGGGTTGGGTTGCCATGGTAACCATGAGGTTGGGTTGCTATGGTAACCATTGCGTTTAGTTGCCATGGCAACTATGGGGTTCTGTTGCCATGGTAACCATGGGGGAGTGTTGCCATGGAAACCATTGTGTTGTGTTGCCATGGTAAGTATGGGGTTGTGTTGCAATGGTTATCAGGCGGTTCTTTTGGAATGGCAACCATGGGGTAGTGTTGCCATGGTAACCATGCGGTTGTGTTGCCATGGTAACCATGGGGTAGCGTTTCCATTGTAACCATGCGGTTGTGTTGCCGTGGTAACCATGGGGTTGGGTTGCCATGGCAACCAAGGGGTTGTGTTGACATGGTAACGATGGGGTTGGGTTGCCATGGAAACCACGGGGTTGTGTTGCCATGAGAACCATGAGGTTGTGTTGCCATTGTAACCATGCAGTTTAGTTGCCATGGCAACTATGGGATACTGTTGCCATTGTAACCATGGGGTAGTGTTGCCATGGCAAACATGGGGTTGTGTTGCCATGGTAACGATGGGGTTGGGTTGCCATGGCAACCACGGGGTTGTGTTGCCATGGTAACTATGGGGTTGGGTTGCTATGGCAACTATGGTGTTTAGTTGCCATGGTAACCATGCGGTTGAGATGCCGTGGTAACCATGCTGTTGTGTTGCCATGGTAACCATGTGGTAGTGTTGCCATGGCAACCATGGGGTTGTGTTGCCATGGTAACCATGGGGTAGTGTTTCCATGGCAACCATGCGGTTGTGTTTCCATGGTAACCATGCGGTTGTGTTGCCATGGTAACCATGGGGTTGGGTTGCCATGGCAACCACGGGGTTTGGTTGCTATGGTAACCATGGCGTTCTGTTGCCATGGTAACCATGGGGTTCTGTTGCCATGGTAACCATGGGGTAGTGTTGCCATGGCAACCATGGGGTTGTGTTGCCATGGTAAGTATGGGGTTGGGTTGCAATGGTTATCAGGCGGTTCTTTTGGAATGGAAACCATGGGGTAGTGTTGCCATGGTAACCATGCAGTTGTGTTACCATGGTAACCATGGGGTAGTGTTGCCGTGGTAACCATGGGGTTGGGTTGCCATGGCAACCATGGGGTTCTGTTACCATGGTAACCATGGGGTAGTGTTGCCATGGCAACCATGGGGTTGTGTTGCCATGGTAACGATGGGGTTGGGTTGCCATGGCAACTACGCGGTTTGGTTGCTATGGTAACCATGGGGTTGTGTTGCCATGGTAACCATGGGGTAGTGTTGCCATGGCAACCATGGGGTTGTGTTGCCGTGGTAACGATGGGGTTGGGTTGCCATGGCAACCATGGGGTTGTGTTGCCTTGGTAACCATGGCGTTTAGTTGCCATGGCAACTATGGGGTACTGTTGCCATGGTAACGATGGGGTAGTGTTGCCATGGCAACCATGGGGTTGTGTTGCCATGGGAACCATGGCGTTGTGTTTCCATGGTAACCATGGCGTTTAGTTGCCATGGTAACGATGGGGTTCGGTTGCCATGGCAACCACGGGGTTTGGTTGCTATGGTAACCATGGCGTTCTGTTGCCATGGTAACCATGGGGTTTGGTTGCCATCGTAACCATGGGGTAGCGTTGCCATGATAACCATGCGGTTGTTTTGCCATGGTAACCATGGGGTTGGGTTGCCATGGCAACCACGGGGATTGGTTGCTATGGTAACCATGGGGTTCTCTTGCCATGGTAACCATGGGGTTGGGTTGCCATGGCAACCATGGGGTTGTGTTGCCATGGTAACCATGGGGTTGTGTTGCCATGGTAACCATGGGGTAGTGTTGCCATGGCAACCATGGGGTAGTGTTGCCATGGTAACCATGCGGTTGTGTTGCCATGGTAACCATGGGGTTTGGTTGCTATGGTTAGCTTGGGGTTCTGTTGCCATCGTAACCATGGGGTTGGGTTGCCATGGCAACCATTGGGTTGTGTTGCCGTGGTAACCTTGGCGTTTAGTTGCCATGGCAACTATGGGGTTCTGTTGCCATGGTAACCATGGGGTAGTGTTTCCATGGCAACCATGGGGTTGTGTTGCCATGGTAACCATGGGGTTGGGTTGCCATGGCAACCACGGGATTTGGTTGCTATGGTAACCATGGCGTTCTGTTGCCATGGTAACCATGGGGTTGGGTTGCCATGGTAACCATGGGGTTCTGTTGCCATGGTAACCATGGGGTAGTGTTGCCAATGCAACCATGGGGTTGTGTTGCCATGGTAACGATGGGGTTGTGTTGCCATGGCAACCACGGGGTTGTGTTGCCATGGGAACCATGGGGTTGTGTTGCCATGGTAACTATGGGGTTGGGTTGCTATGGCGACTATGGGGTTTAGTTGCCAAGGCAACCATGGGGTCGAGATGCCGTGGTAACCATGCAGTTGGGTTGCCGTGGTAACCATGCGGTTGTGTTGTTGTGGTAAACATGCGGTTGTGTTGCCATGGTAACCATGGGGTTGGGTTGCCATGCCAACCACGGGGTTTGGTTGCTATGGTAACCATGGCGTTCTGTTGCCATGGTAACCATGGGGTAGTGTTGCCATGGCAACCATGGGGTTGTGTTGCCATGGTAACGATGGGGTTGGGTTGCCATGGCAACTACGCGGTTTGGTTGCTATGGTAACCATGGGGTTGTGTTGCCATGGTAACCATGGGGTAGTGTTGCCATGGCAACCATGGGGTTGTGTTGCCGTGGTAACGATGGGGTTGGGTTGCCATGGCAACCATGGGGTTGTGTTGCCATGGTAACCATGGCGTTTAGTTGCCATGGCAACTATGGGGTACTGTTGCCATGGTAACGATGGGGTAGTGTTGCCATGGCAACCATGGGGTTGTGTTGCCATGGGAACCATGGCGTTGTGTTTCCATGGTAACCATGGCGTTTAGTTGCCATGGTAACGATGGGGTTCGGTTGCCATGGCAACCACGGGGTTTGGTTGCTATGGTAACCATGGCGTTCTGTTGCCATGGTAACCATGGGGTTTGGTTGCCATCGTAACCATGGGGTAGCGTTGCCATGATAACCATGCGGTTGTTTTGCCATGGTAACCATGGGGTTGGGTTGCCATGGCAACCACGGGGATTGGTTGCTATGGTAACCATGGGGTTCTCTTGCCATGGTAACCATGGGGTTGGGTTGCCATGGCAACCATGGGGTTGTGTTGCCATGGTAACCATGGGGTTGTGTTGCCATGGTAACCATGGGGTAGTGTTGCCATGGCAACCATGGGGTAGTGTTGCCATGGTAACCATGCGGTTGTGTTGCCATGGTAACCATGGGGTTTGGTTGCTATGGTTAGCTTGGGGTTCTGTTGCCATCGTAACCATGGGGTTGGGTTGCCATGGCAACCATTGGGTTGTGTTGCCGTGGTAACCTTGGCGTTTAGTTGCCATGGCAACTATGGGGTTCTGTTGCCATGGTAACCATGGGGTAGTGTTTCCATGGCAACCATGGGGTTGTGTTGCCATGGTAACCATGGGGTTGGGTTGCCATGGCAACCACGGGATTTGGTTGCTATGGTAACCATGGCGTTCTGTTGCCATGGTAACCATGGGGTTGGGTTGCCATGGTAACCATGGGGTTCTGTTGCCATGGTAACCATGGGGTAGTGTTGCCAATGCAACCATGGGGTTGTGTTGCCATGGTAACGATGGGGTTGTGTTGCCATGGCAACCACGGGGTTGTGTTGCCATGGGAACCATGGGGTTGTGTTGCCATGGTAACTATGGGGTTGGGTTGCTATGGCGACTATGGGGTTTAGTTGCCAAGGCAACCATGGGGTCGAGATGCCGTGGTAACCATGCAGTTGGGTTGCCGTGGTAACCATGCGGTTGTGTTGTTGTGGTAAACATGCGGTTGTGTTGCCATGGTAACCATGGGGTTGGGTTGCCATGCCAACCACGGGGTTTGGTTGCTATGGTAACCATGGCGTTCTGTTGCCATGGTAACCATGGGTTTGGGTTGCCATGGTAACCATGGCGTTTAGTTGCCATGGCAACTATGGGGTTCTGTTGCCATGGTAACCATGGGCTTGGGTTGCCATGGCAACCATGGGGTTGTGTTGCCATGATAACGATGGGGTTGGGTTGCCATGGCAACCACGAGGTTGTGTTGCCATGGTAACTATGGGGTTGGGTTGCTATGGCAACTATGGGGTTTAGTTGCCATGGCAACCATGCGGTTGAGATGCCGTGGTAACCATGCGGTTGTGTTGCCATGGTAACCATGGTGTTGGGTTGCCATGGCAACCATGGGGTTGTGTTGCCATGGTAACCATGGCGTTTAATTGCCATGGCAGCTATGGGGTTCTGTTGCCATGGTAACCATGGGGTAGTGTTGCCATGGCAACCATGGGGTTGTGTTGCCATGGTAGCTATGGGGTTGGGTTACAATGGTTGTCAGGCGGTTCTTTTGGAATGGCAATCATGGGGTAGTGTTGCCATGGTAACCATGCGGTTGTGTTGCCATGGTAACCATGGGGTTGGGTTGCCATGGCAACCACGGGGTTTGGTTGCTATGGTAACCATGGCGTTCTGTTGACATGGTAACCATGGAGTTTGGTTGCCATCGTAACCATGGGGTTGTGTTGCCATGGTAACCATGGGGTAGTGTTGCCATGGCAACCATGGGGTTGTGTTGCCATGGTAACGATGGGGTTGGGTTGCAATGGCAACTATAGGGTTTAGTTGCCATGGCAACAATGTGGTTGAGATGCCGTGGTAACCAAGCAGTTGGGTTGCCGTGGTAACCATGCCGTTGTGTTGTTGTGGTAACCATGCGTTTGTGTTGCCATGGTAACCATGGCGTTGGGTTGCCATGGCAACCACGGGGTTTGGTTGCTATGGTAACCATGGCGTTCTGTTGCCATGGTAACCATGGGTTTCGGTTGCCATGGTAACAATGGGGTAGTGTTCCCATGGCAACTATGGGGTTCTGTTGCCATGGTAACCATGGGATAGTGTTGCCATGGCAACCATGGGGTAGTGTTGCCATGGTAACCATGCGGTTGTGTTGCCATGATAACCATGGGGTAGTGTTGCCATGGTAACCATGCGGTTGTGTTGCCATGGTAACGATGGGGTTGGGTTGCCATGGCAACCATGGGGTTGTGTTGCCTTGGTAACCATGGCGTTTAGTTGCCATGGCAACTATGGGGTACTGTTGCCATGGTAACGATGGGGTAGTGTTGCCATGGCAACCATGGGGTTGTGTTGCCATGGGAACCATGGGGTTGTGTTTCCATGGTAACCATGGCGTTTAGTTGCCATGGTAACGATGGGGTTGGGTTGCCATGGCAACCACGGGGTTTGGTTGCTATGGTAACCATGGCGTTCTGTTGCCATGGTAACCATGGGGTTGGGTTGCCATGGCAACCATGGGGTTGTGTTGCCATGGTAACCATGGGGTTGGATTGCCATGGCAACCACGGGGATTGGTTGCTATGGTAACCATGGGGTTCTCTTGCCATGGTAACCATGGGGTTGGGTTGCCATGGCAACCATGGGGTTGTGTTGCCATGGTAACCATGCGGTTGTGTTGCCATGGTAACCATGCAATTGTGTTGCCATGGCAACCATGGGGTAGTGTTGCCATGGTAACCATGCGGTTGTGTTGCCATGGTAACCATGGGGTTGTGTTTCCATGGTAACCATGGCGTTTAGTTGCCATGGTAACGATGGGGTTGGGTTGCCATGGCAACCACGGGGTTTGGTTGCTATGGTAACCATGGCGTTCTGTTGCCATGGTAACCATGGGTTTGGGTTGCCATGGCAACCATGGGGTTGTGTTGCCTTGGTAACCATGGCGTTTAGTTGCCATGGCAACTATGGGGTACTGTTGCCATGGTAACGATGGGGTAGTGTTGCCATGGCAACCATGGGGTTGTGTTGCCATGGGAACCATGGGGTTGTGTTTCCATGGTAACCATGGCGTTTAGTTGCCATGGTAACGATGGGGTTGGGTTGCCATGGCAACCACGGGGTTTGGTTGCTATGGTAACCATGGCGTTCTGTTGCCATGGTAACCATGGGGTTGGGTTGCCATGGCAACCATGGGGTTGTGTTGCCATGGCAACCATGGGGTTGGGTTGCCATGGCAACCACGGGGATTGGTTGCTATGGTAACCATCGGGTTCTCTTGCCATGGTAACCATGGGGTTGGGTTGCCATGGCAACCATGGGGTTGTGTTGCCATGGTAACCATGCGGTTGTGTTGCCATGGTAACCATGCAATTGTGTTGCCATGGCAACCATGGGGTAGTGTTGCCATGGCAACCATGGGGTTGTGTTGCCATGGGAACCATGGGGTTGTGTTTCCATGGTAACCATGGCGTTTAGTTGCCATGGTAACCACGGGGTTGGGTTGCCATGGCAACCACGGGGTTTGGTTGCTATGGTAACCATGGCGTTCTGTTGCCATCGTAACCATGGGGTAGCGTTGCCATGATAACCATGCGGTTGTTTTGCCATGGTAACCATGGGGTTGGATTGCCATGGCAACCACGGGGATTGGTTGCTATGGTAACCATGGGGTTCTCTTGCCATGGTAACCATGGGGTTGGGTTGCCATGGCAACCATGGGGTTGTGTTGCCATGGTAACCATGCGGTTGTGTTGCCATGGTAACCATGCAATTGTGTTGCCATGGCAACCATGGGGTAGTGTTGCCATGGTAACCATGCGGTTGTGTTGCCATGGTAACCATGGGGTTTGGTTGCTATGGTTAGCATGGGGTTCTGTTGCCATCGTAACCATGGGGTTGGGTTGCCATGGCAACCATTGGGTTCTGTTGCCGTGGTAACCTTGGCGTTTAGTTGCCATGGCAACTATGGGGTTCTGTTGCCATGGTAACCATGGGGAAGTGTTTCCATGGCAACCATGGGGTTGTGTTGCCATGGTAACCATGGGGTTGGGTTGCCATGGCAACCACGGGGTTTGGTTGCTATGGTAACCATGGCGTTCTGTTGCCATGGTAACCATGGGGTTGGGTTGCCATGGTAACCATGGGGTTGTGTTGCCATGGTAACCATGGGGTTGTGTTGCCATGGCAACCACGGGGTTGTGTTGCCATGGGAACCATGGGGTTGTGTTGCCATGGTAACTATGGGGTTGGGTTGCTATGGAAACTATGGGGTTTAGTTGCCAAGGCAACCATGGGGTCGAGATGCCGTGGTAACCATGCAGTTGGGTTGCCGTGGTAACCATGCGGTTGTCTTGCCATGGTAACGATGGGGTTGGGTTGCCATGGCAACCATGGTGTTGTGTTGCCATGGTAACAATGGCGTTTAGTTGCCATGGCAACTATGGGGTACTGTTGCCATGGTAACGATGGGTTAGTGTTGCCATGGCAACCATGGGGTTGTGTTGCCATGGGAACCATGGGGTTGTGTTTCCATGGTAACCATGGCGTTTAGTTGCCATGGTAACGATGGGGTTGGGTTGCCATGGCAACCACGGGGTTGTGTTGCCATGGGAACCATGGGGTTATGTTGCCATGGCAACCATGGGGTTGAGATGCCGTGGTAACCATGCAGTTGGGTTGCCGTGGTAACCATGCGGTTGTGTTGTTGTGGTAACCATGCGGTTGTGTTTCCATGGTAACCATGGGGTTGGTATGCCATGGCAACCACGGGGTTTGGTTGCCGTGGTAACCATGGCGTTTAGTTGCCATGGCAACCATGGGGTTGCGTTTCCATGGTAACCATGGGGTAGTGTTGCCATGGTAACCATGCAGTTGTGTTGCCATGGTAAACATGGGGTAGTGTTGCCATGGCAACCATGGGGTTGTGTTGCCATGGCAACTATGGGGTTGGGTTGCAATGGTTATCAGGCGGTTCTTTTGGAATGGCAACCATGGGGTACTGTTGCCATGGTAACCATGCGGTTGTGTTGCCATGGTAACCGTGGGGTTGGGTTGCCATGGCAACCACGGGGTTTGGTTGCTATGGTAACCATGGCGTTCTCTTGCCATGGTAACCATGGGGTTGGGTTGCCATGGTAACCATGGGGTTCTGTTGCCATGGTAACCGTGGGGTAGTGTTGCCATGGCAACCATGGGGTTGTGTTGCCATGGTAAGTATGGGGTTGGGTTGCAATGGTTATCAGGCGGTTCTTTTGGAATGGCAACCATGAGGTAGTGTTGCCATGGTAACCATGCGGTTGTGTTGCCATGGTAACCATGGGGTAGCATTGCCATAGTAACCATGCGGTTTTGTTGCCATGGTAACCACGGGGTTGTGTTGCCATGGCAACCACGGGGTTGTGTTGCCATGGGAACAATGGCGTTTAGTTGCCATGGCAACTATGGGGTTCTGTTGCCATGGTAACCATGGGGTAGTGTTTCCATGGTAACCATGGCGTTGTGTTGCCATGGAAACGATGGGGTTGAGATGCCGTGGTAACCATGCAGTTGGGTTGCCGTGGTAACCATGCGGTTGTGTTGTTGTGGTAACCATGCGGTTGTGTTGCCATGGTAACCATGCGGTTGTGTTGCCATGGTAACCATGGGGTAGTGTTGCCATTGTAACCATGCGGTTTTGTGGCCATGGTAACCGTGGGGTTGTGTTGCCATGGCAACCATGGGGTTGTGTTGCCATGGTAACCATGGGGTAGTGTTGCTATGGCAACCATGGGGTTGTGTTGCCGTGGTTACGATGGGGTTGGGTTGCCATGGCAACCACCGGGTTGTGTTGCCATGGGAACCATGGGGTTGTGTTCCCATGGTAACCATGGCGTTTATTTGCCATGGTAACGATGGGTTTGGGTTGCCATGGCAAACACGGGGTTGTGTTGCCATGGGAACCATGCGGTTGTGTTGCCATGGTAACTATGGGGTTGGGTTGCTATGGAAACTATGGGGTTTAGTTGCCATAGCAACCATGGGGTTCAGATGCCGTGGTAACCATGCAGTTGGGTTGCCGTGGTAACCATGCGGTTGTGTTGTTGTGTTAACCATGCGGTTGTGTTGCCATGGTAACCATGGGGTTGGGTTGCCAGGTCAACCACGGGGTTTGTTTGCTATGGTAACCATGGCGTTCTGTTGCCATGGTAACCATGGGGTTGGGTTGCCATGGCAACCATGGGGTTGTGTTGCCATGGTAACCATGGCGTTTAGTTGCCACGGCAAAAATGGGGTTGCGTTTCCATGGTAACCATGGGGTAGTGTTGCCATGGCAACCATGGGGTTGTGTTGCCATGGTAACTATGGGGTTGTGTTGCCATGGTTATCAGGCGGTTCTTTTGGAATGGCAACCATGGGGTTGTGTTGCCATGGTAACCATGGGGTTTGGTTGCTATGGTTAGCATGGGGTTCTGTTGCCATGGTAACCATGGGCTTGGGTTGCCATGGCAACCATGGGGTTGTGTTGCCATGGTAACTGTGGGGTTGGGTTGAAATGGTTATCAGGCGGTTCTTTTGGAATGGCAATCATGGGGTAGTGTTGCCATGGTAACCATGCGGTTGTATTGCCATGGTAACCATGGGGTTGGGTTGCCATGGGAACCACGGGGTTTGGTTGCTATGGTAACCATGGCGTTCTGTTCTCATGGTAACAATGGGGTAGTGTTGCCATGGCAACCATGGGGTTTTGTTGCCATGGTAAGTATGGGGTTGGGTTGCAATGGTTATCAGGCAGTTCTTTTGGAATGGCAACCATGGGGTAGTGTTGCCATGGTAACCATGCGGTTGTGTTGCCATGGTAACCATGGGGTTGGGTTGCCATGGCAACCATGGGGTTGTGTTGCCATGGTAACCATGGCGTTTAGTTGCCATGGGAACTATGGGGTTCTGTTGCCATGGTAACCATGGGGTAGTGTTGCCATGGTAACAGTGGGGTTGGGTTGTCATGGCAACCACGGGGTTGTGTTGCCATGGTAACCGTGGGGTTGGGTTGCCATGGCAACCATGGGGTTGTCTTGCCATGGTAACTATGGGGTTGGGTTGCAATTTTTATCAGCCGGTTCTTTTGGAATGGAAACCATGAGGCAGTGTTGCCATGGTAACCATGCGGTTGTGTTGCCATTGTAACCATGGGATGGGTTGCCATGGCAACCACGGGGTTTGGTTGCTATTGTAACCGTGGCGTTCTGTTGCCATGGTAACCATTGGGTTGGGTTGCAATGGTAACCATGGGGTTCTGTTGCCATAGCAACCATGGTGTTGTGTTGCCATGGTAACGATGGGGTTGGGTTGCAATGGTTATCAGGCGGTTCTTTTGGAATGGCAACCATGGGGTAGTGTTGCCATGGTAACCATGCGGTTGTGTTGCCATGGTAACCATGGGGTAGTGTTGACATGGTAACCATGGGGTTGTGTTGCCATGGCAACGATGGGGTTGTGTTCGCATGGTAACCATGGCGTTTAGTTGCCATGGCAACTATGGGGTTCTGTTGCCATGGTAACCATAGGGTTGGGTTGCCATGGTAACCATGGCGTTTAGTTGCCATGGCAACTATGGGGTTCTGTTGCCATGGTAACCATGGCGTAGTGTTGCCATGGCAACCATGCGGTTGTGTTGCCATGGTAACGATGGGGTTTGGTTGCCATGGCAACCACGCGGTTTGGTTGCTATGGTAACCATGGGTTTCTGTTGCCATGCTAACCATGTGGTTGGGTTGCCATGGTAACCATGGCGTTTAGTTGCCATGGCAACTATGGTGTTCTGTTGCCATGGTAACCATGGGGTAGTGTTGCCATGGCAACCATAGGGTTGTGTTGCCAAGGTAAGTATGGGGTTGGGTTGCAATGGTTATCAGGCGCATCTTTTGGAATGGCAACCATGGGGTAGTGTTGCCATGGTAACCATGCGGTTGTGTTGCAATGGTAACCATGGGGTAGCGTTGCCATGGTAACCATGCGGTTGTGTTGCCATGGTAACCATGGGGTAGCGTTTCCATTGTAACCATGGTGTTGTGTTGCCATGGTAACCATGGGGGTTGGGTTGCCATGGCAACCATGGGTTTGTGTTGCCATGGTAACGATGGGGTTGGGTTGCCATTGAAATCAAGGGGTTGTGTTGCCATGAGAACCATGCGGTTGTGTTGCCATGGTAACCATGGGGTTGGGTTGCCATGGCAACCACGGGGTTTGGTTGCTATGGTAACCATGGGGTTCTGTGTCCATGGTAACCATGGGGTTGGGTTCCCATGGTAACCATGGCGTTTAGTTGACATGGCAACTATGGGATACTGTTGCCATGGTAACCATGGGGTAGTGTTGCCATGGCAACCATGGGGTTGTGTTGCCATGGTAAGTATGGGGTTGGGTTGCAATGGTTGTCAGGCGGTTCTTTTGGAATGGCAACCATGGGGTAGTGTTGCCATAGTAACCATGCGGTTGTGTTGCCATGGTAACCATGGGGTAGCGTTGCCATAGTAACCATGCGGTTGTGTTGCCATGGTAACCATGGGGTTGGGTTGCCATGGCAACCATGGGGTTGTGTTGCCATGGTAACCATTGCGTTTAGTTGCCATGGCAACCATGGGGTTGTGTTGCCATGGTAACCATGCGGTTGTGTTACCATGGTAACCATGGGGTAGCGTTGCCATGGTAACCATGCGGTTGTGTTGCCATGGTAACCATGGGGTTGGGTTGCCATGGCAACTATGGGGTTCTGCTGCCATGGTAACCATGTGGTAGTGTTCCCATGGTAACCATGGGGTTGGGTTGCCATGGCAACCACGGGGTTGTGTTGCCATGGGAACCATGGGGTTGTGTTGCCATTATAACTATGGGGTTGCGTTGCTATGGCAATTAAGGGGTTTAGTTGCCATGGCAACCATGTGGTTGAGATGCCGTGGTAACCATGCGGTTGTGTTGTTGTGGTAACCATGAGGTTGTGTTGCCATGGTAACCATGGGGTTGGGTTGCCATGGCAACCACGGGGTTTGGTTGCTATGGTAACCATGGGGTTCTCTTGCCATGGTATCCATGGGGTTGGGTTGCCATGGCAACCATGGGGTTGTGTTGCCATGGGAACCATGCAGTTGTGTTGCCATGGTAACCATGCGGTTGTCTTGCCATGGTAACCATGGGGTTTGGTTGCTATGGTTAGCATGGGTTTCTGTTACCATCGTAACCATGGGGTAGTGTTGCCATGGCAACCATGGGGTTGTGTTGCCATGGTAACCATGGCGTTTAGTTGCCATGGTAACCACGGGGTTTGGTTACCATGGTAACCATGGGGTTGTGTTGCCATGGTAACCATGGGGTTCTGTTGCCATGGTAATCATGGGGTAGTGTTGCCATGGCAACCATGGGGTTGTGTTGCCATGGTATGTATGGGGTTGGGTTGCAATGGTTATCAGGCGGTTCTTTTCGAATGGCAACCATGGGGTAGTGTTGCCATGGTAACCATGCAGTTGTGTTGCCATGGTAACCATGGGTTTGCGTTGCCATGGCAACCACGGGGTTTGGTTGCTATGGTAACCATGGGGTTCTGTGTCCATGGTAACCATGGGGTTGGGTTCCCATGGTAACCATGGCGTTTAGTTGACATGGCAACTATGGGATACTGTTGCCATGGTAACCATGGGGTAGTGTTGCCATGGCAACCATGGGGTTGTGTTGCCATGGTAACCATGGCGTTTAGTTGCCATGGCAACCACGGTGTTTGGTTGCTATGGTAACTATGGCGTTCTGTTGCCATGGTAACCATGGGGTTGGGTTGCCATGGTAACCATGGGGTAGTGTTGCCATGGCATCTATGGGGTTCTGTTGCCATGGTAACCATGGGGTAGTGTTGCCATGGCAACCATGGGGTTGTGTTGCCATGGTAAGTATGGTGTTCGGTTGCAATGGTTATCAGGCGGTTCTTTTGGAATGGCAACCATGGGGTAGTGTTGCCATGGTAACCATGCAGTTGTGTTGCCATGGTAACCATGGGGTAGTGTTGCCATGGTAACCATGCGGTTGTGTTGCCATGGTAACCATGGGGTAGTGTGTCCATGGCATCCATGGGGTTGTGTTGCCATGGTAACTATGGTGTTGGGTTGCTATGGAAACCACGGGGATTAGTTGCCATGGCAACCATGGGGTCGAGATGCCGTGGTAACCATGCAGTTGGGTTGCCGTGGTAACCATGCGGTTGTGTTGTTGTGGTAACCATGCGGTTGTGTTGCCATGGTAACCATGGGGTTGGGTTGCCATGGCAACCACGGGGTTTGGTTGCTATGGTAACCATGGGGTTCTCTTGCCATGGTAACCATGGGGTTGGGTTGCCATGGCAACCATGGGGTTGTGTTGCCATGGTAACCATGCGGTTGTGTTGCCATGGTAACCATGCAGTTGTGTTGCCATGGCAACCATGGGGTTGTGTTGCCATGGTAACCATGCGGTTGTGTTGCCATGGTAACCATGGGGTTTGGTTGCTATGGTTAGCATGGGGTTCTCTTGCCCTGGTATCCATGGGGTTGGGTTGCCATGGCAACCACGGGGTTTGGTTGCTATGGTAACCATGGGGTTCTGTTGCCATGGTAACCATGGGGTTGGGTTGCCATGCCAACCATGGGGTTGTGTTGCCATGGTAACCACGGCGTTTAGTTGCCATGGCAACTATGGGGTTGCGTTTCCATGGTAACCATGGGGTAGTGTTGCCATGGCAACCATGGGGTTGTGTTGCCATGGTAACTATGGGGTTGGGTTGCAATAGTTATCAGGCGGTTCTTTTGGAATGGCAACCATGGGGTACTGTTGCCATGGTAACCATTCGGTTGTGTTGCCATGGTAACCATGGGGTTGGGTTGCCATGGCAACCACGGGGTTGGGTTGCTATGGTAACCATGGCGTTCTGTTGCCATGGTAACCGTGGGGTTGGGTTCCCATGGTAACCATGGGGTTCTGTTGCCATGGTAACCATGGGGTAGTGTTGCCATGGCAACCATGGGGTTGTGTTTCCATGGTAAGTATGGGGTTGGGTTGCAATGGTTATCAGGCGGTTCTTTTGGAATGGCAACCATGGCGTAGTGTTGCCATGGTAACCATGCGGTTGTGTTGCCATGGTAACCATGGGGTACCGTTGCCATAGTAACCATGGGGTTGTGTTGCCATGGTAACCATGGCGTTTAGTTGCCATGGTAGCTATGGGGTTCTGTTGCCATGGTAACCATGGGGTAGTGTTGCCATGGCAACCATGGGGTGTTGTTGCCATGGTAACCATGGGGTTGGGTTGCTATGGCAACTATGGGGTTTGATGCCGTGGTAACCATGCAGTTGGGTTGCCGTGGTAACCATGCGGTTGTGTTGTTGTGGTAACCATGAGGTTGTGTTGCCATGGTAACCATGGGGTTGTGTTGCCATGGCAACCACGGGGTTTGGTTGCTATGGTAACCATGGGGTTCTCTTGCCATGGTATCCATGGGGTTGGGTTGCCATGGCAACCATGGGGTTGTGTTGCCATGGGAACCATGCGGTTGTGTTGCCATGGTAACCATGCGGTTGTCTTGCCATGGTAACCATGGCGTTTAGTTGCCATGGTAACCACGGGGTTTGGTTGCCATGGTAACCATGGGGTTGGGTTACCATGGTAACCATGGGGTTCTGTTGCCATGGTAATCATGGGGTAGTGTTGCCATGGCAACCATGGGGTTGTGTTGCCATGGTAAGTATGGTGTTGGGTTGCAATGGTTATCAGGCGGTTCTTTTGGAATGGCAACCATGGGGTAGTGTTGCCATGGTAACCATGGTCTTGGGTTGCCATGGCAACCATGGGGTTGTGTTGCCATGGTAACCATGGCGTTTAGTTTCCATGGCAACTATGGGGTTCTGTTGCCATGGTAACCTTGGGGTAGTGTTGCCATGGCAACCACGCGGTTTGGTTGCTATGGTAACCATGGGGTTCTGTTGCCATGGTAACCATGGGTTTGGGTTGCCATGGTAACCATGGCGTTTAGTTGCCATGGCAACTATGTTGTTCTGTTTTCATGGTAACCATGGGGTAGTGTTGCCATGGCAACCATGGGGTTGTGTTGCCATGGTAAGTATGGGGTTGGGTTGCAATGTTTATCAGGCGGTTCTTTTGGAATGGCAACCATGGGGTAGTGTTGTCATGGTAACCATGCGGTTGTGTTGCCATGGTAACCATGGGGTAGTGTTGCCATGGTAACCATGGGGTTGTGTTGCCATGGCAACCATAAGGTTCTGTTGGCATGGTAACCATGGGGTAGTGTTGCCATGGCAACCATGGGGTTGTGTTGCCATGGTAACTATGGGGTTGGGTTGCAATGGTTATCAGGCGGTTCTTTTGGAATGGCAACCATGGGGTAGTGTTGCCATGGTAACCATGCGGTTGTGTTGCCATGGTAACCATGGGATAGCGTTGCCATAGTAACGATACGGTTGTGTTGCCATGGTAACCATGGGGTTGGGTTGCCATGGCAACCACGGCGTTGTGTTGCCATGGGAACCATGGCGTATAGTTGCCATGGCAACTATGGGGTTCTGTTGCCATGGTAACCATGGGGTAGTGTTGCCATGGCAACCATGGGGTTGTGTTGCCATGGTAACGATGGGGTTGGGTTGCCATGGCAACTATGGGGTTTAGTTGCCATGGCAACCATGGGGTTGAGATGCCGTGGTAACCATGCAGTTGGGTTGCCGTGGTAACCATGCGGTTGTGTTGTTGTGGTAACCATGCGGTTGTGTTGCCATGGTAACCATGGGGTTGGGTTGCCATGGCAACCACGGTGTTTGGTTGCTATGGTAACTATGGCGTTCTGTTGCCATGGTAACCATGGGGTTGGGTTGCCATGGTAACCATGGGGTAGTGTTGCCATGGCATCTATGGGGTTCTGTTGCCATGGTAACCATGGGGTAGTGTTGCCATGGCAACCATGGGGTTGTGTTGCCATGGTAAGTATGGTGTTCGGTTGCAATGGTTATCAGGCGGTTCTTTTGGAATGGCAACCATGGGGTAGTGTTGCCATGGTAACCATGCAGTTGTGTTGCCATGGTAACCATGGGGTAGTGTTGCCATGGTAACCATGCGGTTGTGTTGCCATGGTAACCATGGGGTAGTGTGTCCATGGCATCCATGGGGTTGTGTTGCCATGGTAACGATGGGGTTGGGTTGCTATGGAAACCACGGGGATTAGTTGCCATGGCAACCATGGGGTCGAGATGCCGTGGTAACCATGCAGTTGGGTTGCCGTGGTAACCATGCGGTTGTGTTGTTGTGGTAACCATGCGGTTGTGTTGCCATGGTAACCATGGGGTTGGGTTGCCATGGTAACCATGGGGTACCGTTGCCATAGTAACCATGGGGTTGTGTTGCCATGGTAACCATGGCGTTTAGTTGCCATGGTAGCTATGGGGTTCTGTTGCCATGGTAACCATGGGGTAGTGTTGCCATGGCAACCATGGGGTGTTGTTGCCATGGTAACCATGGGGTTGGGTTGCTATGGCAACTATGGGGTTTGATGCCGTGGTAACCATGCAGTTGGGTTGCCGTGGTAACCATGCGGTTGTGTTGTTGTGGTAACCATGAGGTTGTGTTGCCATGGTAACCATGGGGTTGTGTTGCCATGGCAACCACGGGGTTTGGTTGCTATGGTAACCATGGGGTTCTCTTGCCATGGTATCCATGGGGTTGGGTTGCCATGGCAACCATGGGGTTGTGTTGCCATGGGAACCATGCGGTTGTGTTGCCATGGTAACCATGCGGTTGTCTTGCCATGGTAACCATGGCGTTTAGTTGCCATGGTAACCACGGGGTTTGGTTGCCATGGTAACCATGGGGTTGGGTTACCATGGTAACCATGGGGTTCTGTTGCCATGGTAATCATGGGGTAGTGTTGCCATGGCAACCATGGGGTTGTGTTGCCATGGTAAGTATGGTGTTGGGTTGCAATGGTTATCAGGCGGTTCTTTTGGAATGGCAACCATGGGGTAGTGTTGCCATGGTAACCATGGTCTTGGGTTGCCATGGCAACCATGGGGTTGTGTTGCCATGGTAACCATGGCGTTTAGTTTCCATGGCAACTATGGGGTTCTGTTGCCATGGTAACCTTGGGGTAGTGTTGCCATGGCAACCACGCGGTTTGGTTGCTATGGTAACCATGGGGTTCTGTTGCCATGGTAACCATGGGTTTGGGTTGCCATGGTAACCATGGCGTTTAGTTGCCATGGCAACTATGTTGTTCTGTTTTCATGGTAACCATGGGGTAGTGTTGCCATGGCAACCATGGGGTTGTGTTGCCATGGTAAGTATGGGGTTGGGTTGCAATGTTTATCAGGCGGTTCTTTTGGAATGGCAACCATGGGGTAGTGTTGTCATGGTAACCATGCGGTTGTGTTGCCATGGTAACCATGGGGTAGTGTTGCCATGGTAACCATGGGGTTGTGTTGCCATGGCAACCATAAGGTTCTGTTGGCATGGTAACCATGGGGTAGTGTTGCCATGGCAACCATGGGGTTGTGTTGCCATGGTAACTATGGGGTTGGGTTGCAATGGTTATCAGGCGGTTCTTTTGGAATGGCAACCATGGGGTAGTGTTGCCATGGTAACCATGCGGTTGTGTTGCCATGGTAACCATGGGATAGCGTTGCCATAGTAACGATACGGTTGTGTTGCCATGGTAACCATGGGGTTGGGTTGCCATGGCAACCACGGCGTTGTGTTGCCATGGGAACCATGGCGTATAGTTGCCATGGCAACTATGGGGTTCTGTTGCCATGGTAACCATGGGGTAGTGTTGCCATGGCAACCATGGGGTTGTGTTGCCATGGTAACGATGGGGTTGGGTTGCTATGGAAACCACGGGGATTAGTTGCCATGGCAACCATGGGGTCGAGATGCCGTGGTAACCATGCAGTTGGGTTGCCGTGGTAACCATGCGGTTGTGTTGTTGTGGTAACCATGCGGTTGTGTTGCCATGGTAACCATGGGGTTGGGTTGCCATGGTAACCATGGGGTACCGTTGCCATAGTAACCATGGGGTTGTGTTGCCATGGTAACCATGGCGTTTAGTTGCCATGGTAGCTATGGGGTTCTGTTGCCATGGTAACCATGGGGTAGTGTTGCCATGGCAACCATGGGGTGTTGTTGCCATGGTAACCATGGGGTTGGGTTGCTATGGCAACTATGGGGTTTGATGCCGTGGTAACCATGCAGTTGGGTTGCCGTGGTAACCATGCGGTTGTGTTGTTGTGGTAACCATGAGGTTGTGTTGCCATGGTAACCATGGGGTTGTGTTGCCATGGCAACCACGGGGTTTGGTTGCTATGGTAACCATGGGGTTCTCTTGCCATGGTATCCATGGGGTTGGGTTGCCATGGCAACCATGGGGTTGTGTTGCCATGGGAACCATGCGGTTGTGTTGCCATGGTAACCATGCGGTTGTCTTGCCATGGTAACCATGGCGTTTAGTTGCCATGGTAACCACGGGGTTTGGTTGCCATGGTAACCATGGGGTTGGGTTACCATGGTAACCATGGGGTTCTGTTGCCATGGTAATCATGGGGTAGTGTTGCCATGGCAACCATGGGGTTGTGTTGCCATGGTAAGTATGGTGTTGGGTTGCAATGGTTATCAGGCGGTTCTTTTGGAATGGCAACCATGGGGTAGTGTTGCCATGGTAACCATGGTCTTGGGTTGCCATGGCAACCATGGGGTTGTGTTGCCATGGTAACCATGGCGTTTAGTTTCCATGGCAACTATGGGGTTCTGTTGCCATGGTAACCTTGGGGTAGTGTTGCCATGGCAACCACGCGGTTTGGTTGCTATGGTAACCATGGGGTTCTGTTGCCATGGTAACCATGGGTTTGGGTTGCCATGGTAACCATGGCGTTTAGTTGCCATGGCAACTATGTTGTTCTGTTTTCATGGTAACCATGGGGTAGTGTTGCCATGGCAACCATGGGGTTGTGTTGCCATGGTAAGTATGGGGTTGGGTTGCAATGTTTATCAGGCGGTTCTTTTGGAATGGCAACCATGGGGTAGTGTTGTCATGGTAACCATGCGGTTGTGTTGCCATGGTAACCATGGGGTAGTGTTGCCATGGTAACCATGGGGTTGTGTTGCCATGGCAACCATAAGGTTCTGTTGGCATGGTAACCATGGGGTAGTGTTGCCATGGCAACCATGGGGTTGTGTTGCCATGGTAACTATGGGGTTGGGTTGCAATGGTTATCAGGCGGTTCTTTTGGAATGGCAACCATGGGGTAGTGTTGCCATGGTAACCATGCGGTTGTGTTGCCATGGTAACCATGGGATAGCGTTGCCATAGTAACGATACGGTTGTGTTGCCATGGTAACCATGGGGTTGGGTTGCCATGGCAACCACGGCGTTGTGTTGCCATGGGAACCATGGCGTATAGTTGCCATGGCAACTATGGGGTTCTGTTGCCATGGTAACCATGGGGTAGTGTTGCCATGGCAACCATGGGGTTGTGTTGCCATGGTAACGATGGGGTTGGGTTGCCATGGCAACTATGGGGTTTAGTTGCCATGGCAACCATGGGGTTGAGATGCCGTGGTAACCATGCAGTTGGGTTGCCGTGGTAACCATGCGGTTGTGTTGTTGTGGTAACCATGCGGTTGTGTTGCCATGGTAACCATGGGGTTGGGTTGCCATGGCAACCACGGTGTTTGGTTGCTATGGTAACTATGGCGTTCTGTTGCCATGGTAACCATGGGGTTGGGTTGCCATGGTAACCATGGGGTAGTGTTGCCATGGCATCTATGGGGTTCTGTTGCCATGGTAACCATGGGGTAGTGTTGCCATGGCAACCATGGGGTTGTGTTGCCATGGTAAGTATGGTGTTCGGTTGCAATGGTTATCAGGCGGTTCTTTTGTAATGGCAACCATGGGGTAGTGTTGCCATGGTAACCATGCAGTTGTGTTGCCATGGTAACCATGGGGTAGTGTTGCCATGGTAACCATGCGGTTGTGTTGCCATGGTAACCATGGGGTAGTGTGTCCATGGCATCCATGGGGTTGTGTTGCCATGGTAACGATGGGGTTGGGTTGCTATGGAAACCACGGGGATTAGTTGCCATGGCAACCATGGGGTCGAGATGCCGTGGTAACCATGCAGTTGGGTTGCCGTGGTAACCATGCGGTTGTGTTGTTGTGGTAACCATGCGGTTGTGTTGCCATGGTAACCATGGGGTTGGGTTGCCATGGCAACCACGGGGTTTGGTTGCTATGGTAACCATGGGGTTCTCTTGCCATGGTAACCATGGGGTTGGGTTACCATGGCAACCATGGGGTTGTGTTGCCATGGTAACCATGCGGTTGTGTTGCCATGGTAACCATGCAGTTGTGTTGCCATGGCAACCATGGGGTTGTGTTGCCATGGTAACCATGCGGTTGTGTTGCCATGGTAACCATGGGGTTTGGTTGCTATGGTTAGCATGGGGTTCTCTTGCCCTGGTAACCATGGGGTTGGGTTGCCATGGCAACCACGGGGTTTGGTTGCTATGGTAACCATGGGGTTCTGTTGCCATGGTAACCATGGGGTTGGGTTGCCATGCCAACCATGGGGTTGTGTTGCCATGGTAACCACGGCGTTTAGTTGCCATGGCAACTATGGGGTTGCGTTTCCATGGTAACCATGGGGTAGTGTTGCCATGGCAACCATGGGGTTGTGTTGCCATGGTAACTATGGGGTTGGGTTGCAATGGTTATCAGGCGGTACTTTTGGAATGGCAACCATGGGGTAGTGTTGCCATGGTAACCATGCGTTTGTGTTGCCATGGTAACCATGGGGTTGGGTTGCCATGGCAACCACGGGGTTTGGTTGCTATGGTAACCATGGCGTTCTGTTGCCATGGTAACCGTGGGGTTGGGTTCCCATGGTAACCATGGGGTTCTGTTGCCATGGTAACCATGGGGTAGTGTTGCCATGGCAACCATGGGGTTGTGTTTCCATGGTAAGTATGGGGTTGGGTTGCAATGGTTATCAGGCGGTTCTTTTGGAATGGCAACCATGGGGTAGTGTTGCCATGGTAACCATGGCGTTTAGTTGCCATGGGAACTATGGGGTTCTGTTGCCATGGTAACCATGGTGTAGTGTTGCCATGGTAACAGTGGGGTTGGGTTGTCATGGCAACCACGGGGTTGTGTTGCCATGGTAACCGTGGGGTTGGGTTGCCATGGCAACCATGGGGTTGTCTTGCCATGGTAACTATTGGGTTGGGTTGCAATTTTTATCAGCCGGTTCTTTTGGAATGGAAACCATGGGGCAGTGTTGCCATGGTAACCATGCGGTTGTGTTGCCATTGAAACCATGGGATGGGTTGCCATGGCAACCACGGGGTTTGGTTGCTATTGTAACCGTGGCGTTCTGTTGCCATGGTAACCATTGGGTTGGGTTGCAATGGTAACCATGGGGTTCTGTTGCCATGGCAACCATGGTGTTGTGTTGCCATGGTAACGATGGGGTTGGGTTGCAATGGTTATCAGGCGGTTCGTTTGGAATGGCAACCATGGGGTAGTGTTGCCATGGTAACCATGGGGTAGTGTTGACATGGTAACCATGGGGTTGTGTTGCCATGGCAACGATGGGGTTGTGTTCCCATGGTAACCATGGCGTTTAGTTGCCATGGCAACTATGGGGTTCTGTTGCCATGGTAACCATAGGGTTGGGTTGCCATGGTAACCATGGCGTTTAGTTGCTTTGGCAACTATGGGGTTCTGTTGCCATGGTAACCATGGCGTAGTGTTGCCATGGCAACCATGCGGTTGTGTTGCCATGGTAACGATGGGGTTTGGTTGCCATGGCAACCACGCGGTTTGGTTGCTATGGTAACCGTGGGTTTCTGTTGCCATGCTAACCATGTGGTTGGGTTGCCATGGTAACCATGGCGTTTAGTTGCCATGGCAACTATGGTGTTCTGTTGCCATGGTAACCATGGGGTAGTGTTGCCATGGCAACCATAGGGTTGTGTTGCCATGGTAACCATGGGGTAGCGTTGCCATGGCAACCATGCGGTTGTGTTGCCATGGTAACCATGGGGGTAGCGTTGCCATGGTAACCATGCGGTTGTGTTGCAATGGTAACCATGGGGTAGCGTTGCCATGGTAACCATGCGGTTGTGTTGCCATGGTAACCATGGGGTAGCGTTTCCATTGTAACCATGGTGTTGTGTTGCCATGGTAACCATGGGGGTTGGGTTGCCATGGCAACCATGGGTTTGTGTTGCCATGGTAACGATGGGGTTGGGTTGCCATTGAAATCAAGGGGTTGTGTTGCCATGAGAACCATGCGGTTGTGTTGCCATGGTAACCATGGGGTTGGGTTGCCATGGCAACCACGGGGTTTGGTTGCTATGGTAACCATGGGGTTCTGTGTCCATGGTAACCATGGGGTTGAGTTCCCATGGTAACCATGGCGTTTAGTTGACATGGCAACTATGGGATACTGTTGCCATGGTAACCATGGGGTAGTGTTGCCATGGCAACCATGGGGTTGTGTTTCCATGGTAAGTATGGGGTTGGGTTGCAATGGTTGTCAGGCGGTTCTTTTGGAATGGCAACCATGGGGTAGTGTTGCCATAGTAACCATGCGGTTGTGTTGCCATGGTAACCATGGGGTAGCGTTGCCATAGTAACCATGCGGTTGTGTTGCCATGGTAACCATGGGGTTGGGTTGCCATGGCAACCATGGGTTTGTGTTGCCATGGTAACCATTGCGTTTAGTTGCCATGGCAACCATGGGGTTGTGTTGCCATGGTAACTATGGGGTTGGGTTGCAATGGTTATCAGGCGGTTCTTTTGGAATGGCAATCATGGGGTAGTGTTGCCATGGTAACCATGCGGTTGTGTTACCATGGTAACCATGGGGTAGCGTTGCCATGGTAACCATGCGGTTGTGTTGCCATGGTAACCATGGGGTTGGGTTGCCATGGCAACTATGGGGTTCTGCTGCCATGGTAACCATGTGGTAGTGTTCCCATGGTAACCATGGGGTTGGGTTGCCATGGCAACCACGGGGTTGTGTTGCCATGGGAACCATGGGGTTGTGTTGCCATTATAACTATGGGGTTGCGTTGCTATGGCAATTAAGGGTTTTAGTTGCCATGGCAACCATGTGGTTGAGATGCCGTGGTAACCATGCGGTTGTGTTGTTGTGGTAACCATGAGGTTGTGTTGCCATGGTAACCATGGGGTTGGGTTGCCATGGCAACCACGGGGTTTGGTTGCTATGGTAACCATGGGGTTCTCTTGCCATGGTATCCATGGGGTTGGGTTGCCATGGCAACCATGGGGTTGTGTTGCCATGGGAACCATGCAGTTGTGTTGCCATGGTAACCATGAGGTTGTCTTGCCATGGTAACCATGGGGTTTGGTTGCTATGGTTAGCATGGGTTTCTGTTACCATCGTAACCATGGGGTAGTGTTGCCATGGCAACCATGGGGTTGTGTTGCCATGGTAACCATGGCGTTTAGTTGCCATGGTAACCACGGGGTTTGGTTACCATGGTAACCATGGGGTTGTGTTGCCATGGTAACCATGGGGTTCTGTTGCCATGGTAATCATGGGGTAGTGTTGCCATGGCAACCATGGGGTTGTGTTGCCATGGTAAGTATGGGGTTGGGTTGCAATGGTTATCAGGCGGTTCTTTTGGAATGGCAACCATGGGGTAGTGTTGCCATGGTAACCATGCAGTTGTGTTGCCATGGTAACCATGGGTTTGCGTTGCCATGGCAACCACGGGGTTTGGTTGCTATGGTAACCATGGGGTTCTGTGTCCATGGTAACCATGGGGTTGGGTTCCCATGGTAACCATGGCGTTTAGTTGACATGGCAACTATGGGATACTGTTGCCATGGTAACCATGGGGTAGTGTTGCCATGGCAACCATGGGGTTGTGTTGCCATGGTAACCATGGCGTTTATTTGCCATGGCAACCACGGTGTTTGGTTGCTATGGTAACTATGGCGTTCTGTTGCCATGGTAACCATGGGGTTGGGTTGCCATGGTAACCATGGGGTAGTGTTGCCATGGCATCTATGGGGTTCTGTTGCCATGGTAACCATGGGGTAGTGTTGCCATGGCAACCATGGGGTTGTGTTGCCATGGTAAGTATGGTGTTCGGTTGCAATGGTTATCAGGCGGTTCTTTTGGAATGGCAACCATGGGGTAGTGTGTCCATGGCATCCATGGGGTTGTGTTGCCATGGTAACTATGGTGTTGGGTTGCTATGGAAACCACGGGGATTAGTTGCCATGGCAACCATGGGGTCGAGATGCCGTGGTAACCATGCAGTTGGGTTGCCGTGGTAACCATGCGGTTGTGTTGTTGTGGTAACCATGCGGTTGTGTTGCCATGGTAACCATGGGGTTGGGTTGCCATGGCAACCACGGGGTTTGGTTGCTATGGTAACCATGGGGTTCTCTTGCCATGGTAACCATGGGGTTGGGTTACCATGGCAACCATGGGGTTGTGTTGCCATGGTAACCATGCGGTTGTGTTGCCATGGTAACCATGCAGTTGTGTTGCCATGGCAACCATGGGGTAGTGTTGCCATGGTAACCATGCGGTTGTGTTGCCATGGTAACCATGGGGTTGGGTTGCTATGGTTAGCATGGGGTTCTCTTGCCCTGGTAACCATGGGGTTGGGTTGCCATGGCAACCACGGGGTTTGGTTGCTATGGTAACCATGGAGTTCTGTTGCCATGGTAACCATGGGGTTGGGTTGCCATGGCAACCATGGGGTTGTGTTGCCATGGTAACTATGGGGTTGGGTTGCAATAGTTATCAGGCGGTTCTTTTGGAATGGCAACCATGGGGTACTGTTGCCATGGTAACCATTCGGTTGTGTTGCCATGGTAACCATGGGGTTGGGTTGCCATGGCAACCACGGGGTTGGGTTGCTATGGTAACCATGGCGTTCTGTTGCCATGGTAACCGTGGGGTTGGGTTCCCATGGTAACCATGGGGTTCTGTTGCCATGGTAACCATGGGGTAGTGTTGCCATGGCAACCATGGGGTTGTGTTTCCATGGTAAGTATGGGGTTGGGTTGCAATGGTTATCAGGCGGTTCTTTTGGAATGGCAACCGTGGGGTAGTGTTGCCATGGTAACCATGCGGTTGTGTTGCCATGGTAACCATGGGGTACCGTTGCCATAGTAACCATGGGGTTGTGTTGCCATGGTAACCATGGCGTTTAGTTGCCATGGTAGCTATGGGGTTCTGTTGCCATGGTAACCATGGGGTAGTGTTGCCATGGCAACCATGGGGTGTTGTTGCCATGGTAACCATGGGGTTGGGTTGCTATGGCAACTATGGGGTTTGATGCCGTGGTAACCATGCAGTTGGGTTGCCGTGGTAACCATGCGGTTGTGTTGTTGTTGTAACCATGAGGTTGTGTTGCCATGGTAACCATGGGGTTGGGTTGCCATGGCAACCACGGGGTTTGGTTGCTATGGTAACCATGGGGTTCTCTTGCCATGGTATCCATGGGGTTGGGTTGCCATGGCAACCATGGGGTTGTGTTGCCATGGGAACCATGCGGTTGTGTTGCCATGGTAACCATGCGGTTGTCTTGCCATGGTAACCATGGGGTTTGGTTGCTATGGTTAGCATGGGTTTCTGTTACCATCATAACCATGGGGTAGTGTTGCCATTGCAACCATGGGGTTGTGTTGCCATGGTAACCATGGCGTTTAGATGCCATGGTAACCACGGGGTTTGGTTGCCATGGTAACCATGGGGTTGGGTTACCATGGTAACCATGGGGTTCTGTTGCCATGGTAATCATGGGGTAGTGTTGCCATGGCAACCATGGGGTTGTGTTGCCATGGTAAGTATGGTGTTGGGTTGCAATGGTTATCAGGCGGTTCTTTTGGAATGGCAACCATGGGGTAGTGTTGCCATGGTAACCATGGTCTTGGGTTGCCATGGCAACCATGGGGTTGTGTTGCCATGGTAACCATGGCGTTTAGTTTCCATGGCAACTATGGGGTTCTGTTGCCATGGTAACCTTGGGGTAGTGTTGCCATGGCAACCACGCGGTTTGGTTGCTATGGTAACCATGGGGTTCTGTTGCCATGGTAACCATGGGTTTGGGTTGCCATGGTAACCATGGCGTTTAGTTGCCATGGCAACTATGTTGTTCTGTTTTCATGGTAACCATGGGGTAGTGTTGCCATGGCAACCATGGGGTTGTGTTGCCATGGTAAGTATGGGGTTGGGTTGCAATGTTTATCAGGCGGTTCTTTTGGAATGGCAACCATGGGGTAGTGTTGTCATGGTAACCATGCGGTTGTGTTGCCATGGTAACCATGGGGTAGTGTTGCCATGGTAACCATGGGGTTGTGTTGCAATGGCAACCATAAGGTTCTGTTGGCATGGTAACCATGGGGTAGTGTTGCCATGGCAACCATGGGGTTGTGTTGCCATGGTAACTATGGGGTTGGGTTGCAATGGTTATCAGGCGGTTCTTTTGGAATGGCAACCATGGGGTAGTGTTGCCATGGTAACCATGCGGTTGTGTTGCCATGGTAACCATGGGATAGCGTTGCCATAGTAACGATACGGTTGTGTTGCCATGGTAACCATGGGGTTGGGTTGCCATGGCAACCACGGCGTTGTGTTGCCATGGGAACCATGGCGTTTAGTTGCCATGGCAACTATGGGGTTCTGTTGCCATGGTAACCATGGGGTAGTGTTGCCATGGCAACCATGGGGTTGTGTTGCCATGGTAACGATGGGGTTGGGTTGCCATGGCAACTATGGGGTTTAGTTGCCATGGCAACCATGGGGTTGAGATGCCGTGGTAACCATGCAGTTGGGTTGCCGTGGTAACCATGCGGTTGTGTTGTTGTGGTAACCATGCTGTTGTGTTGCCATGGTAACCATGGGGTTGGGTTGCCATGGCAACCACGGTGTTTGGTTGCTATGGTAACTATGGCGTTCTGTTGCCATGGTAACCATGGGGTTGGGTTGCCATGGTAACCATGGGGTAGTGTTGCCATGGCATCTATGGGGTTCTGTTGCCATGGTAACCATGGGGTAGTGTTGCCATGGCAACCATGGGGTTGTGTTGCCATGGTAAGTATGGTGTTCGGTTGCAATGGTTATCAGGCGGTTCTTTTGGAATGGCAACCATGGGGTAGTGTTGCCATGGTAACCATGCAGTTGTGTTGCCATGGTAACCATGGGGTAGTGTTGCCATGGTAACCATGCGGTTGTGTTGCCATGGTAACCATGGGGTAGTGTGTCCATGGCATCCATGGGGTTGTGTTGCCATGGTAACTATGGGGTTGGGTTGCTATGGAAACTATGGGGATTAGTTGCCATGGCAACCATGGGGTCGAGATGCCGTGGTAACCATGCAGTTGGGTTGCCGTGGTAACCATGCGGTTGTGTTGTTGTGGTAACCATGCGGTTGTGTTGCCATGGTAACCATGGGGTTGGGTTGCCATGGCAACCACGGGGTTTGGTTGCTATGGTAACCATGGGGTTCTCTTGCCATGGTAACCATGGGGTTGGGTTACCATGGCAACCATGGGGTTGTGTTGCCATGGTAACCATGCGGTTGTGTTGCCATGGTAACCATGCAGTTGTGTTGCCATGGCAACCATGGGGTAGTGTTGCCATGGTAACCATGCGGTTGTGTTGCCATGGTAACCATGGGGTTTGGTTGCTATGGTTAGCATGGGGTTCTCTTGCCCTGGTAACCATGGGGTTGGGTTGCCATGGCAACCACGGGGTTTGGTTGCTATGGTAACCATGGGGTTCTGTTGCCATGGTAACCATGGGGTTGGGTTGCCATGCCAACCATGGGGTTGTGTTGCCATGGTAACCACGGCGTTTAGTTGCCATGGCAACTATGGGGTTGCGTTTCCATGGTAACCATGGGGTAGTGTTGCCATGGCAACCATGGGGTTGTGTTGCCATGGTAACTATGGGGTTGGGTTGCAATGGTTATCAGGTGGTTCTTTTGGAATGGCAACCATGGGGTAGTGTTGCCATGGTAACCATGCGTTTGTGTTGCCATGGTAACCATGGGGTAGTGTTGCCATGGCAACCACGCGGTTTGGTTGCTATGGTAACCATGGGGTTCTGTTGCCATGGTAACCATGGGTTTGGGTTGCCATGGTAACCATGGCGTTTAGTTGCCATGGCAACTATGTTGTTCTGTTTTCATGGTAACCATGGGGTAGTGTTGCCATGGCAACCATGGGGTTGTGTTGCCATGGTAAGTATGGGGTTGGGTTGCAATGTTTATCAGGCGGTTCTTTTGGAATGGCAACCATGGGGTAGTGTTGTCATGGTAACCATGCGGTTGTGTTGCCATGGTAACCATGGGGTAGTGTTGCCATGGTAACCATGGGGTTGTGTTGCAATGGCAACCATAAGGTTCTGTTGGCATGGTAACCATGGGGTAGTGTTGCCATGGCAACCATGGGGTTGTGTTGCCATGGTAACTATGGGGTTGGGTTGCAATGGTTATCAGGCGGTTCTTTTGGAATGGCAACCATGGGGTAGTGTTGCCATGGTAACCATGCGGTTGTGTTGCCATGGTAACCATGGGATAGCGTTGCCATAGTAACGATACGGTTGTGTTGCCATGGTAACCATGGGGTTGGGTTGCCATGGCAACCACGGCGTTGTGTTGCCATGGGAACCATGGCGTTTAGTTGCCATGGCAACTATGGGGTTCTGTTGCCATGGTAACCATGGGGTAGTGTTGCCATGGCAACCATGGGGTTGTGTTGCCATGGTAACGATGGGGTTGGGTTGCCATGGCAACTATGGGGTTTAGTTGCCATGGCAACCATGGGGTTGAGATGCCGTGGTAACCATGCAGTTGGGTTGCCGTGGTAACCATGCGGTTGTGTTGTTGTGGTAACCATGCTGTTGTGTTGCCATGGTAACCATGGGGTTGGGTTGCCATGGCAACCACGGTGTTTGGTTGCTATGGTAACTATGGCGTTCTGTTGCCATGGTAACCATGGGGTTGGGTTGCCATGGTAACCATGGGGTAGTGTTGCCATGGCATCTATGGGGTTCTGTTGCCATGGTAACCATGGGGTAGTGTTGCCATGGCAACCATGGGGTTGTGTTGCCATGGTAAGTATGGTGTTCGGTTGCAATGGTTATCAGGCGGTTCTTTTGGAATGGCAACCATGGGGTAGTGTTGCCATGGTAACCATGCAGTTGTGTTGCCATGGTAACCATGGGGTAGTGTTGCCATGGTAACCATGCGGTTGTGTTGCCATGGTAACCATGGGGTAGTGTGTCCATGGCATCCATGGGGTTGTGTTGCCATGGTAACTATGGTGTTGGGTTGCTATGGAAACTATGGGGATTAGTTGCCATGGCAACCATGGGGTCGAGATGCCGTGGTAACCATGCAGTTGGGTTGCCGTGGTAACCATGCGGTTGTGTTGTTGTGGTAACCATGCGGTTGTGTTGCCATGGTAACCATGGGGTTGGGTTGCCATGGCAACCACGGGGTTTGGTTGCTATGGTAACCATGGGGTTCTCTTGCCATGGTAACCATGGGGTTGGGTTACCATGGCAACCATGGGGTTGTGTTGCCATGGTAACCATGCGGTTGTGTTGCCATGGTAACCATGCAGTTGTGTTGCCATGGCAACCATGGGGTAGTGTTGCCATGGTAACCATGCGGTTGTGTTGCCATGGTAACCATGGGGTTTGGTTGCTATGGTTAGCATGGGGTTCTCTTGCCCTGGTAACCATGGGGTTGGGTTGCCATGGCAACCACGGGGTTTGGTTGCTATGGTAACCATGGGGTTCTGTTGCCATGGTAACCATGGGGTTGGGTTGCCATGCCAACCATGGGGTTGTGTTGCCATGGTAACCACGGCGTTTAGTTGCCATGGCAACTATGGGGTTGCGTTTCCATGGTAACCATGGGGTAGTGTTGCCATGGCAACCATGGGGTTGTGTTGCCATGGTAACTATGGGGTTGGGTTGCAATGGTTATCAGGTGGTTCTTTTGGAATGGCAACCATGGGGTAGTGTTGCCATGGTAACCATGCGTTTGTGTTGCCATGGTAACCATGGGGTTGGGTTGCCATGGCAACCACGGGGTTTGGTTGCTATGGTAACCATGGCGTTCTGTTGCCATGGTAACCGTGGGGTTGGGTTCCCATGGTAACCATGGGGTTCTGTTGCCATGGTAACCATGGGGTAGTGTTGCCATGGTAACCACGGGGTTGTGTTGCCATGGTAACTATGGGGTTGGGTTGCTATGGCAACTATGGGGTTTGATGCCGTGGTAACCATGCAGTTGGGTTGCCGTGGTAACCATGCGGTTGTGTTGTTGTTGTAACCATGCGACTGTGTTGCTATGGTAACCATGGGGTTGTGTTGCCATGGTAACCGTGGCGTTTAGTTGCCATGGCAACTATGGGGTTCTGTTGCCATGGTAACCATGGGGTAGTGTTGCCATGGCAACCATGGGGTTCTGTTGCCATGGCAACCATGGGGTAGTTTTGCCATGGCAACCATGGGGTTGTGTTGCCATGGTAACCATGGGGTAGTGTTCCCAAAAATTCTAGTTACTTACTGAGTCGTATTGTCCTTTTAATATTCAAAGCTGCTGCAAAAGCATGGGGATTGTTGCTTCTAGAAACACCCCACTTTTCTTGTTTGCACTCTGCATGCTTTTGAGCTAAAGCACACAAAAAAAAAAATAAAGGAAACACACACACAAAAAACAATAACAAAAGAAACCCATTATTGGGTGATGTGTTGTGAACGCAACGATCACTTAATCCCTTTGTTTTCGCAGGTGGTGTGGATGATACTGGTTGCACTGTTGGAGCTTGGATTTCGAGAGGAACAGGTGAGCATAGTTGTATGTTGCATCAGCAGTAGTCAGCATTGTGGAGAAGGTGGGCATCATGACCGGCATGCTAGTGAATGCTGTTAGTCTGTTTTTGCAGCTGATGATGAGCCTGGCACTTGACTAAGATGACGACCAGTGCCTGTGCATTTCTTGAGGCGGAGGGAATTTACCATGCAGCAACCTGAGAGCTAAGTTGGGGGGCACCTGGTATTTGCATATCTGGGGTGGCTAATGGGAGCTGGGAGCCAGAGGAGCATGGTGCCTTCTGGCTGAATAGACTTGGTGCCACGGTGAGGGTGGTTCAGGCTGGGTCACGTTCAGACTGCTTGTGGCTGGGTCACCAGCCTAATAGAAGCAGCGGGATTATTTTGTAGCGTGAGTGTGTGCGCCAGGCAGGACAGTTTCCTTCTGTTCGTCTGTCTTGTAGTGTTGCTTCTGCAGCGTCTGTTCTGTGCTTCTCGGGTCTTGATATCCTCCTAGCTTTTTACACTGGACTGACCAGACAGGGGACTTGGTAGCGGTGCTGAAGGGCCTCAGTGCTTGTTTTGTAATCGTCGCTCTGATCAGGGCACTTCTTGTCTTGCAGTCGCTGCTTGAAATGCAGTTCTGTTTCAGGTCTCGTGCATCATATTCGCTTTGAGATCGCGTCTGTTTCCATCCTCACTCTTGAAGAAGTCATCTGGGCCGTATCAGGAGCTCCTGCTTGGGAATTGAGTTCCTAAGCGTCGTCTTATGGGGTTTTCAGTCCCCATCCTTCTGGTCTCTTGCCTTGAAGGCAGGCTTTTTAGGCCGCCATCATCCCAGTTCTGGCAGTTGCTTCCAGTTGCGTGTCGTGACATTTGAGTCTCTCCTGGGGTCTGGTGCAGAGCACCTGTTCTGACTTGCTGTTGCCGCAGGGCTTCCCTCCGGGGGTCACTTTTTCTTGCGCCTTGTGTTGTGTGTTTTGTTTGTAGCGTTTGTGATGTGCCTGTGTGTGTATGTGTTTGGTCTGGAGCTGTCCTGCCTGGCAATTAGTGATGACAGCTAACGTGGCAGTGCGTGGGTGTGCTAATACATTGTCTGGAGTGTTTTGGCGGAGACATCCGGTCTGCATCTGGGCACGTACTGAAGGGCAGCAGGCACAGTCATCTCAGTGTTGTTTGTCAGATGTTGGGGGGGGAGAGTATATCTGCTTGTGAGCAGCTGTTTGCATAGTGCTTGAATGGTGTACTTGAGGAGGTCTGTCGAATCTTGAAAGCTTACGGATATGGGTTTTGAAATGTTTATTCTTAGTTCTTTCCTGTCCCCAGTAGAGTGTAAAACCTAGGAGGAACCTGTCACAGGAAAGAGCTCCTTCTGGAACTGTTCAGCACTCCGTAGGCAACTCGGCGACTGGCTTGATGTACTTCTGAGGTGCTGAGGCAAGCGGGCTGCTGTTTTGAAATGATAACGTTGTAAACGGGGGTCCCTTTTTTTGTGGAGGTATGGGTGCTACTGCTGGCAGCTGAATGATTATCTTGTGTCTGTTTTCCTTTGTTTAAGCTGAAGCACAGTGTACAACATAGGACTTGACCGCAGCTTCTTTTAGCAAGGTGAGCGATGAGCAGATCTAGCAGTTACTTTAGTGGTGCAGTTGTCACTGCAGCTACTTAACTACGCAAAATACAGTAAAAATCCTGTTTATATTTCAGAGGTGTTGTAGCTGGCTTAAGAGAGCAGATGGAAGCATCTGCCTCGAGGGCAGGTGAGGGGGCAGAGGTTAGGGAGCAGATGAGAGTAAGTGTCCTAGCTGAGCTGTGTCTTTGGATGCTGCTTCGGCCTATGCTTTTCTTTTTCTTTCACAGTCCTCTGGCACTGGCTCAGAGGGGCCAAGCTGCACTCTGAAGAGCAGCACAAGAAGGGCGGGCTGTTTGTGAGCTGGATTGGAGCAGAACGGCCAAGTAGCACAAGGTGACTGCGAAGGGTATCCATCTTGCTTTGCAGGTGCCATGGCAGGCTCTCCACAGAAGCGGTTGAGGATTTGAGAAGAGGTTGCAGATCATCGAGGAGCGACACGTGCAGGGACGTCTTGAAAACGGTATGGCTGCTTTCTCTTCTGTTTATCAGGTGTCCCAGGCAACGTGGGCTGTGATGTTAGTCTTTAGAATCGGAACAAAGCAGGTGCTGATGGTGGCCTTCTTTGGTAGGCAAAAAGGTGCTCGAAGCCCTGTCCTGTGTAGCCTGAGCACTCCTCCTGAGGATGAAGCCTGCTTTCCAGCAGTTCCGAAAACTGTGCTGAGGCTGAAATGCTGCGTCTGTGTTTGGGTTGGGGTTGCACCTTGGTGAGTGTAGGGATGGGTTTTAAGTGGGTGCAGCGGAGGGCCTGGCCCCAGTGTCCTGTAGTGTGTTTTGACCCATGAGCATAGCCTTTTGGTTCTCAGATAGCCTAGTGAAGTAAGTGATTTCTTCTGCGAGTGGAATGGAATTGAATTCTTCTTTTGGCATGTAATCTGTTCTGCTCCTAGATTTTTCTTTGTAAATGAAAGATTGAGGTAATTCCAGGTGGAAAAAAAAAAAAAGAGTTGCTTGCTTGTTTTTATTTTCCTTTCAGTATTCAAAGCTGCAGCTAAAGCATGGGGATTTTTGTTTCTAGAAACACCCCAGTTCTCTTGTCTGCGCTCTGCATGCTGTTGAGCTAAGCCATATAAAGAAGTTAATAAAACCACAGCTGCTGCTCCTCCTCTTTCTGCTTTGTTTGTGCTTTCCCCCTGCACTTTCCCAGGTGATTGGGTTCAGGTTCCAGGTGGGACCTAATGGTAACTGAGTTGCAGGTATGCCATGAGAGAGCTCCTTCGGCCCGGGCTGCACTTTGGGGTAAGTGCTTTGGTTTTCCTTCAGTTGTTTGGAGGGTTCTTTAGGTGGGTCAGTCTATGGACTAATGCGTTTTCAAGTAGAAACCAGGACTCCTATCTTTTTGAGGTGGCAACTGGTAGGATCTGTCATTGTAAAGCAATCTAGTAGTAGGTGCCTGTATTGCATGCAGCTCTTCCTCAGGTGAGTAGTAGTTATATCAGTGTTACGGATAGTATGGTGATGTTACTTTGTGTGTTTGCTTTGTGGTTCTGGGTCCCTTATGATTTTTGCAGAATTACGGGGCTTTTTGAGACTTTGCCTTTATGTCAAATCTTATCAAAGTCACAACCTTGGTGGCAAAGTGATGGAGCATGGTTTAGGAGAAATGTATCATTGAAGCTCCCTGTGTGAGCGTGTATCTGAAAATGGCAGCAGTGGGCATGTAAGGGGTGGTCTCTTTCAGGTTTAGGGACAGTTTATTGTATTTCTGGAGCTTTTGCCTGTGGTTTTGCTGTCTGTTGAGTCTTTAGGCCTTGCAGCCTTCTAGTCTTGATGTCCTTGAATTGACATATTAGAAGTATGTTTATGAGGTGTTGCTAGGTAGTTGTATTTGGGAAACAGTTGAGCATGGTTCCTTGACGGCATAAGTGCAGTAGTGCCTAGAGAGTGAGCAGGGTCACGTGCTTCATGTCTAAAGAATGAGTCTGTTCGGGCACATTTCGGCGCGGCGCCGCCCGGGCACATTACTCAGGTGGAGCTACTGAGCAGGTGAGGTAAAGGAACCGGGAACAGAGAAGCATTGCACAATGGTATGTTGCATTAGTTGTAGTGTGCGTTGTGCAGGACATGGGTATTAGGGCTTGCATGGTAGTGAATGCTGGTTCTCTGTGTTTACAGATGGGGATGAGCCTGTTTAAACTAATTCCAGTTCAAAAAGTTTCAGTTATTAGCTTGGTGATATTGCCAATTCAATATTAAAACCTGCAGAATAAGCCAAAGGCGATTTTTGCTTCTAGAATCACTGCAAATATTTGGTCTGCTCTCTGCATGCTTTTGAGATCAAGTTTATTTTAAAAAAGAAACAAAAAGAAAAACAGTTACTTCTCTTGCTCTATTTCTACTTTCTTGTGCTTTGCCCCTACCCTTCCCAGGTGACTTGGTTTGGGTGCTAGGCGGGGCCAAATGGTATATGAGTCCAAGGCATCCCCTCAGAGAGCTCATTCTGCTTGGGCTGCTCTTTGTGGTGTTTGTTTTCCTTCGGTCTGTTATAGGGTTCTTCAGGTGGACGAGAGTTTGTGGACTGATGCTTTTCCAAGTAGCGAGGGGTACGCACATCTTTTTGAGATAACAGCTAGTAGGATCTGCAGGATTAAGCAGCTCTCTACCCTGCCTGGTCTCTCACAAGACCCTTCTGCTCTAGGATTGCTGAGGATTGAAGAACAGCAAGTGCCAATTGCGACTACAACTGTGCACCGGTGGCAATATCGCACCAACCGAGACTCCCCGATTTCTCCATGAGTTAGTTCACCATCTGGAGAGCCAAGGAGTGATCAGCAAGACTCATTCACCTTTTAACAGTCCTATATGGCCAGTGCGAAAGGCCAATGGCGAGTGGAGGCTAACAGTGGACTATCGAGGCCTGAATGAAGTCACACCACCACTAAGAGCAGCAGTGCCAGACATGCTAGAACTCCAGTACGAACTAGAGTCAAAGGCAGCCAAGTGGTATGCTACAATTGATACTGCTAATGCGTTTTTCTCTATCCGTCTAGCAGCAGCATGCAGGCCACAATTTGCTTTCACTTGGAGGGGCATTCAGTACTTGGAATCACTGCACCAGGGGTGGAAACACAGCCCAACCATCTGCCACGGACTGATCCAGACGACACTGGAACAGGGGAACGCTCCTGAACACCTGCAGTATATCGATGATATCATCGTATGGGGTAACACAGCAGAAGAAGTTTTTGAGAAAGGGAAGAAAATAATTCAAATTCTCCTGAAAGCTGGATTTGCCATTAAACAGAATAAGGTCAAGGGAGCTGCACAGGAAATCCAGTTCTTGGGGGTAAAATGGCAGGATGGACGTCGCCACATTCCGACGGATGTGATCAACAAAATAACAGTTCTGTCTCCGCCAACCAGCAAAAAAGAAACAGAAGCGTTCCTACGTCTTGTGGAATTTTGGAGAATGCATGTGCCAGGCTATAGTCAGCTTGTGAGTCCTCTATATTGAGTAACTCGAAAGAGGAATTCAATATAGAGGAACTCTTTCGAGTGGCGCCCCGAGCAACAACAGGCCTTTGAACAACTCAAAAAAGAAATAGCTCGTGCACTTGCCCTTGGGCCTGACCGTACTGGACCAGCTGTGCAAAACATACTGTACACTGCAGCTGGGGAGCATGGGCTCACCTGGAGCCTCTGGCAGAAGACCCAGGAGAAAGTCGAGACTGACCTCTGGGCTTCTGGAGTCGGGGCTATCGAGGATCAGAAGCCAATTACACCCCAACTGAAAAGGAAATACTCACAGCATATGAGGGTGTTCGAGCTGCTTCAGAAGTTGTGGGTACAGAGGCACAGCTCCTCTTGGCACCGCGGCTACCTGTGTTACATTGGATGTTCAAAGAGAAAATCCCCACTACACATCATGAAACCGATGCTACGTGGAGTTAATGGGTAGCGTTCATTACACAGAGGGCTCGAATGGGGAAACCCAACCGCCCGGGAAACCTGGAAGAGATTATGGACTGGCCAGAGGCAGGGATTTCGGAGCACCGACAGAAGTAACTCCTGCTGAAGGGGCACCACCATACACTGAGTTGCCAGAAGACAGAAAGCAGTATGCGTTGTTTACTGACGGAGCCTTCCGTGTGATAGGGAGCCATCGGAAGTGGAAAGCTGCTGTGTGGAGTCCCACACGACAAGTTGTGGAGGCCATGGAAGGGGAAGGTGAGTCAAGTCAGTATGCAGCAGTGAAAGCTATACAAGTGGCCTTAGAAATTGCTGAAGGAGAAAAGTGGCCGGTACTGTATCTCTACACTGATTCATGGACGGTGGCAAATGCGCTATAGGGGTGGCTGCGACAATGGAAACAGAACAACTGGCACCGCAGAGGTAGACCTATCTGGGCTGCTACCCTGTGGCAAGGTATTGCTGCCCGGGTAGAAAACCTGGCTGTAAAGGTATGTCATGTAGATGCCCATATGCCTAAGAATCGTGCTACCGAACAACATCAGAACAACGAAGAAGTAGATCGAGCTTCAAAAATTGAAATAGCTCAGGTGGACCTGGACTGGGGACTTAAGGGCTGTCTGTAGCTCGATGGGCCGATGAAATATCAGGACATCTGGGGAGGGATGCCACATATAGATAGGCTCGTGATCGAGTGGTGGACCTGACCATTGAGGCCATCACACAGGTTACCCACCAGTGTGAGACCTGTGCTGCAATCAAACAAGCCATGAGGGTAAAGTCTCCCTGGAATAGGGGGAGATGGCTTGGATTTCGATATAGTGAGGCCTGGCAGATTGACTACATCGGATCACTTCCACAAACCCGCCAAGGCAAAAGGTACATACTCAGCATGGAAGAAGCAACTACTGGGTTGCTGGAAACATACCCTGTAAACCATGCCACTGCCCGAAACACTATCTTGGGCCTAGAAAGGCAAGTGCTGTGGCGACATGGTCCACCAGAAAGAATTGAGTCCGACAATGGGAGTCACTTCCGAAAAAATTTGATAACTTCCTGGGCCAAGAGACATGGCATTGAATGGGTCTATCACATCCTTTATCACCCACAAGCCTCTGGGAAGGTTGAGAGGTACAATGGGCTGTTAAAAACTATGCTGAGAGCATTGGGTGCTGCGACATAGAAACAGTGGGATATAAATCTACCACAGGCCACTTGGCTACTTAACAATAGGGGGTCTGAAAGCCGTGCTGGTCCTGCCGAAACAAAACCCCTACACACTGTGAAAGGAGCTAAGGTTCCCGTAGTGCATATAGGAAGGTGGATGGGGAAGGCAGTGTGGGTTGCTCCTGCCTCGGGAAAAGGCAAACCCACTCGTGGGATTGTCTTTGCCCAAGGTCCAGGGTATACCCGGTGGGTGATGCAGAAAGACGGGGATACCAAGTGTGTGCCTCAAGGAGATTTAACACTGGGAGAAAATTAATCTGTCATCCAAGTTATGTGTTTTAGGAGGACACTGCAGAACCAATGACAGGTCAAGTTTGCAAGGTACCGGGCAAGTGTAACAGTGATGCGAGCTAAGCTGGTGCTGCTGTCAAGAAAACCTACTTCGCCTGCCCTGAGTGACCACTTTGACAGATGAAGGTGAAACCATCAACAGTTTTTATGAGCATTTTGGGAAAAGACCTATAGAATAAAGAGAAGTACAGATATAAAAATGCTTCAATGGACAGAAAACAATGGTGATGAGACCATCTATATACTAAACCGTAGCTGATTGTGAAAGAAATATTATGGAATAAGGGGTGGAAGTTGTGTTGGGTCTGTCTGAGCTGGAGTCACCTTTTCCCTGCAGCAGCCCGCACAGTGCTGTACTCTGTACTCGTAGCTGGAACAGCACTGATATCACTCCAGTGTTGTGTCTATTGCTGCATAGTGCTGGCACAGCATCAGGATTCCTTCCAAGTCCCCAAGAGCCAGGCACGGGTGCCGGCTGTCCCGTGTCCCGGGGGTCCGAACTCGGGCTGCGTGACGCACGGCCATCCCGCGGCCCTGGGCGCCGTTCTTGGGCGACACATGTGCCAAGCACACCGGGTTCCGGGTCCGACCTCGGGCGCCGCGGGGCTGGCTGACCCTATAATCTGGGCTCCGGTCTTTGCGATGCGTGTGCTGGACGCACCGGAGAGCGTGTGTGACTTCGGCCGGTTCGGGGACGGCGATCCCGAGGCCCGTGTGTCCGGCCTCCGGCGGCGCGGGTGCCGGCTGTGCCGTGGGTCCGAAGTCCGGCGACTTGGGTGCCTGCCGAGCCGTGTAGCGGGAGGCTGCTGTCCACCGGCTCGGGGTCTGGCCGTTCCGGAATCCAGCAGTTTCGGACTCATGCGGAGCTGGGGCAGGCCGTCCTGCCCTCCCGGGTAGCTCCTGCCGGAGGCGCGGGATGCGACCGTCCCGAGGTCCTGGGCTGCGGTCCTGGGCGACGCGTGTGGGTCCCCGCTATCCGCAGCGGGGTCCGGGTCCGACTTTGGCTTTGTCCCGGACGGCGGTCCCGGGCTCCAGGTGTCCTGCCTCGGGCGGCGCGGCCGGCTGTCCCGTGTCCCGGCGATCAGAACTCGGGAGGGTTGGGGGCCGACTGTGCCGTGAAGCAGGAGCCTGCTGTCTGCCGGCTCGGGGTCTGGCCGTCCCGGAGACAGGGGGTTCGGTCCCGTGCGAAGCTGCGGCCGGCCGACCCGCGCTCCTCGTTTCTCTATCCCGGGCCGCGGGATCTGATCCTCGCAAGCCCCTGGGCTCCGTTGTCGGGAGACGCTTGTGCTAGTCGCAGCGGTGTGGCCGGCCGTCCCGATTAGCTGGGATCCGGTCTTGGGCGACGCTTGGGAGCCCAGAATATCTTGGGAGCACAGCTGCTGGGGACAGCCTGCCCCGCGCCGCCCGAGGCGGGACACCTGGACAGCGGGACCGCCGGCCCTGAGAAGCCGAGTTCGGCCCCGGACCCCGCTGAGTCTAGCACAAGACCGGTGCCCAGGGTTTCGGGACGGCCGGCCACTGAACCGCGCGGGACCGAAAACCCGCTCTCTGGGAAGCCGGCAGACGCCAGCCCCCCGCTTCACTGCACGGCCGGCCCCCACGCCCCCTGAATTCGGATCCCCGGGACACGAGATAGCCGGCCCCCGCTAGCCGACGGCCCCGCAATCGCCGTCCCCGCACCGTCCGATGTCGGAACCGGCACCCGGTGCTGCTGGCAAACGCGTCGCACAAGACCGGAGCACAGGGGCTCGGGACGGTTGCATGAGAGTTTATGGACTGATGCGTTTCCAAGTAGCGAGGGCTACGCACATCTTTTTGAGGTAACAGCTAGTAGGATCTGTTAGAATAAACTAATGTAGTACTTGGTGCCTTTATTGCATGCAGTTCTTTATCAGGTGAGTAACTGTTGCGAGTAACTGAAGTCAATGTTACTTTGTGTGTTTGGTATGCAGTGCCTGTGCGGACTATTGCACGAGACACAGCTTTCTGACATCTGGCCCAGCAACTACTAAATAAGGGGAGGGGAGAAGCTGAAGAACAACCTAAGGACAAAGCCTGGGAGGAAGACTACGAGCCTTCAGTAGGAGCGGCCCCAGGGGGACCACCGGACACTGATAACGCATGCACCAGTGGGAGGGTTCGGATTTTGGGAACTAATTAGAATAACACTGCCTCTTGTAGAAGTAGTAATGAACGTGTATTAGCCTAGCAGAATAAAAACCAGCCGCCTGATGTAACTTGTGTGCTTCTTGGGGGAGCAGAGACAGCTGGCGCACCCAGCGCTGTTTCCTTACCTCTAATCCTTTAATAAATCATAAACATTAATTGTAAGCCTATTTGGGACTCGGTCATTTGTTACAACTGGGACATCCCGGTGGGTGGAAGCGGTAGGGATAGCTCGGGATGCTGACGCGTGGTGCTGCAACGAGGTTGGTGGTCGGTGGCGCCCTGGGGCAGGCTGAATTGGGAGGGGGCGAGGCGGCGGGTGGTCGGTGGCTTCTGTGGAAAAGGCGCTTGTATGGGGGGCTGCGCATTCAGAGGAATCTTGACAGGCTGCAGATAGGGGCAGGCAGGAACCTTTTGAAGTTCAGCAGAGGGCAATGCCAAGCCCTACCCTTAGGGAGAAACACCTCTGTTTACCAGCAGTGGCTAGCTCGATACTGAATAAGCATTTCTTTTGGAAGGGGTGCTTTGATATTAGAAGAGGCTGCCCGGGTAAGTGGTAAGAGACCCGATCATTAAAAGTATTGAATAGACATGTGGACATAGCCCGGGAGTCCGGCCTCCGGCAGGGCGGGAGCTGGCTCTTCCGAGCCCCTGTGCTCCGGTCTTCTGCGACGCGTTTGCAAGCAGAACCGGGTGCAGGGTCCGACATCGGACGGTGCGGGGACGGCGGGGACTGAAAGGAAAATCAGGTACTTCAGTAGGCTATCTGAGAACCAAAGGCTATGCTCATGGGTCAAAACACACTACAGGACACTGGGGCCAGGCCCTCCGCTACACCCACTTAAAACCCATCCCTACATTCACCAAGGTGCAACCCCAACCCAAACACAGACGCAGCATTTCAGCCTCAGCACAGTTTTCGGAACTGCTGGAAAGCAAGCTTCATACTCAGCGAGGCGTGCCCAGGCTACACAGGACAGGGCTTCGGGCAACTCTTTGCCTACCAAAGAAGACCGCCATCAGCACCTGCTTTGTTCCGATTCTAAATACTAACATCACAGCCCACGTTGCCTGGGACACCTGATAAACAGAAGAGAAAGCAGCCATACCGTTTTCAAGCCGTCCCTGCACGTGTCGCTCCTCGATGATCTGCAACCTCTTCTCAAATCCTCAACCGCTTCTGTGGAGAGCCTGCCATGGCACCTGCAAAGCAAGACCCTTCGCAGTCATCTCGTGGTACTTGGCAGTTCTGCTCCAATCCAGCTCACAAACAGCCCGCCCTTCCCGTGCTGCTCTTCAGAGTGCAGCTTGGCCCCACTCAGCCTGTGCGATACACCTGTGAAACAAAAAGAAAAGCAGAGGCTGAAGCAGCATCCAAAGACACAGCACAGATAGGACACTTACTCTCATCTGCTCCCTTACCTCTGCCCCCTCACCTGCCCTCGACGAAGATGCTTCCATCTGCTCTCTTAAGCCAGCTACAACACACCTCTGAAATTGAAAGAGGATTTTTACTGTACTTTGCGCAGTTAAGTAACTTGTAGTGACAGCTGCACCACTAAAGTAACTGCTAGATCTGCTCATCGCTCACCTTGCTAAAAGAAGCTGCGGTCAAGTCCTGTGTTGTACACTGTGTTTCAGCTTTAGCAAATGAAAATGGTCACAAGATAATCGTTCAGTTGCCAGCATTAGCACCCATCCCTCAACAACAGAAGGGACCCCTTTTACAATATTATCGTTTCAAAACAGAAGCCCCCTTACCTCAGCACCTCAGAAGTAGACCAAGCTTTCAAGATTCGACAGACCTCCTCAAGCACACCATTGAAGCGCTATGCAATCAGCTGCTCACAAGCAGATATACTCTCCCCCCCAACATCTGACAAACAACACTGAGATGACTGTGCCTGCTGCCCTTCAGTACGTGCCCAGAGGCAGACCGGATGTCTTCGCCAACACAGTCCAGACAATGTATTAGTACACCCATGCACTGCCACGCTAGCTGTCATCACTAACTGCCAGGCAGGACAGCTCCTGACCAAACACATACACACACAGCCACGCCACAAACACTACAAGCAAAACACACAACACAAGGCGCAAGAAAAAGTGACCCCCAGAGGGAAGCCCTGCGGCAACAGCAAGTCAGAAGAGGTGCTCTGCACCAGACCCAAGGAGAGACTCAAATGTCACGACACGCGACTGGAAGCAACTGCCAGAACTGGGATGAAGGAGGCCTAAAAAGCCTGCCTTCAAGACAAGACACCAGAAGGATGGGGACTGAAAACCCCATAAGACGACGCTTAGGAATTCAATTCCCTTGCAAGAGCTCCTGATGCAACCCAGATGACTTCCGCAAGAGCAAGGATGGAAACAGACGCAATCTCAAACCGAGTATGATGCAGAAGACCTGAAACAGATCTGCACTTCAAGCAGCGACTTAAAGACAAGAAGTGCTCGAATCAGCCCTACGATGACAAAACAAGCATTTAGGGCCTTTGGTGTCGCTACAAAGTTGCACGTCTTGTCTGTCCAGTGGAAGAAGGCAATGAGACTATGAAGACCTGAGGAGCACGTAACATATGATGATCATATCAGGAAATGTTTGATACAAAAACTATTAATCGCATAGTAGAAGTGATCCCCTTAAGCTTCCACTGCAACACAAGCGTTGCTCAGCTCCCAGTTCAACATCAGCATTATTCTGAGGAGATCAAGTGTTCAATAGCTTCGGGATGGCTTCCCCAGGGCCTGCTGAGCAACAAGAGCAACAACACAGTACAGCAGAGACAACACAGATGACAAGCTGGGACTGCCCTGCCTGGCACGCGCTCACGCTGTACGTGACAGAACTCCCCACACATAATCTCTCTGCCTGACCTGATCAATCCTGAAAGGCCCCATCCAAAGCAATGACTTAAAAGCACAGACCCTCACCCTATGGGTGCATTCACAACCCCAACGCAAACATAGCATTTTCCCCCCACCCCTACCCCCCCCGACACCCCAAATTAGCTTGGGAATGCTGGGAGGCTGGTTCCATCCTCACCAAGGAAGGCTCACAAAGGCTAGCCAGGACATTGCCTCAGGCACCAGGCTCTTCTTCACCTGCAGAAATAAAGTGCCATCAGGCGCCAGCACACCAGCCAAATTTCTTCCAGTGAAACACCCTCCTCAGAAACAAAACAGCAGTCAACTGACCTGCTCCGCTACTGAAATCAGATAGACACCCTCTAGACAACTCCCCACGTCCCCCTGCCAAACACTCCCTAACACACAATTTTTGCACCTAAACTTAATTCTCAGGGCTCAGAATCCATCCTCAATGTGGACCACAGAGGCCAGCTAGGATGTTCCCAGGACCTTCTTCGTCCCTGCAAAAGAGGAGTCACCCAGACGTGCACCAATAGACTGCTACACCAAAAACAATACCTGTTTTCCACCTTTTCTCCACTCACCTTCCCGATCCAGGCTTCAAGCTTCCATTCACTGTACTGAGCCAAGGTCACGGGGCTTAGACCAAAAACAACAGAAACGTGACGATCCACAAAACAGTCTATACCCACTCCTTTCCTCCCCTGCTGCAACAGCCAAGAAGCCCCAGAGCCACGTGGCCCAACCCACTACCACCGCTTCGCTCACCTAACATCCCAAGGAGATGCATCGCGGTCCCTGCTCCTCTTGTGCTCCGAGCATCTCCAGCATTTCAGGAACTGGAACCGCTGACATCTGGCACGTCTCAGAAACGTGGCAGGAGAAGTACTCTGCTGTCGCAAGGCGCTTGCAAAGCCGGCCCGACAGGTGAAGCAGAATAACACAGTCCACCAACCAACTCGGGGCCCCCACTGCTGTCCACTCACCCTCATGCTTTGTTCAAGTTTTCGTGCCTATGCCCTGAGCTACAAGAAACAAAGAGAGAAGGTCACAACCACGATGGATACGCAAACAGTGCAGCTCCTAGCAGAGGACTCAAACACAGAGACCAGAGCCGGACAAACAAAATCAACCCTCAAGTCCACAAATGCCACAAGGCCATGAATGCGTAGCAGCCCCAGCAGGGCTAATCACAGACATACCATTTGGAGATGAAAAAGGTGACCCTGCTCAGTCTCTTGGTAATGCTGCACCTACGTGGTCAAGCCTCTTGTAGCATGTAATCAAGCTGGGTTTAGTCCTCTGGAAAGTTACCCAACTCGGTTGATTCATCTAGAGATCAAAATACAGATCAAACACAGGAGCGAAAGCCACCATCCCAAAAACAGTGAGCCAGCAGCCTCTACTAAATATCCCTCTATTAAGTGAATTCCAAGCACTTAGAAATCCTGAAATCCATAGACGCCAGCCGTCCTAAAGAACCCTGAAACTGACTGAAGGAAAAACAAAGCACTTACCCCAAAGAGCAGCCCAGGCAGAAGGAGCTCTCTCATAGCATACCTGCAACTCAGTTACCATTAGGGCCAACCTGGAACTTGAACCCAGTCACCTGGGAAAGTGCAGGGGCAAAGCACAAGAAAGTAGAAAGAGGAGGAGCAGCAGCTGTGGTTTATTTACTTATTTATAAGGCTTACCTCAACAGCATGCAGAATGCAGACAAGAGAACCGGGGTGTTTCCACAAGCAACAATCCCCATGCTTTCGCTGCAGCTTTTAATGTTAGAAGGACGATATGACCAAGCAAGTAACTGAAACTTTTTCAGCTGGAATTAGCTCAAACTTTTATTTACGTAGAAAGAAAAATCTAGGAGCAGAACTGATTATACATCAACAAAATCAATTCCGTTCCACTCGCAGGAAAAATCACGTACTTCAGTAGGCTGAGAACCAAAAGGCTATGCTCATGGGTCAAAACACACTACAGGACACTGGGGCCAGGCCCTCCGCTGCACCCACTTAAAACCCATCCCGACACTCACCAAGGTGCAACCCCAACCCAAACACAGACTCAGCATTTCAGCCTCAGCACAGTTTTCGGAACTGCTGGAAAGCAGGCTTCATCCTCAGCAAGTCGTGCTCAGACTGCACAAGAGGGGGCTTCGGGCACCTCTTTGCCTACCGAAGAAGACGGCCATCAGGAACTGCCACAACAGACAACCGTTTCCATCTACAACAACTTTCTCAGGAGCCACACAGCATTCCAGCGACCTGCCTTCCCCCTACTCTAAAGGCTATCTCAGGCAACCTTGTCTGTGGCACCTCATAAACTGGAGAGAAAGCAACTGCAGCAGCAGAAGCCACAACACCCTTTGGACAGTTACTCTTATCCCCTCGAGTACCTCAGCCGCTGGCCTGCCCCACACGGCAGATGCTTCCATCTGTTCTCTTTACCCACTTATAGCACCTCTAAAAGCCAAACTGGAATTTTACTCGGATGTAGGAAAATAACTGCAGTGACAACCGCGCCCAAAACTGAGCCAGCAGCCCCTACTAAACATCCCTCTACTAAGTGAAATCTCAAGTGGCATCTCAAACCCATGGTTGCCACGGCAACTAAACCCCATAGTTTCCA